>NW_027110142.1:71918-84893 GCF_000696795.3 Halyomorpha halys
TGTTTATAGATTTTTTTTAAATATTAAAAACATCCAATAATATTTATGTTAAATATTATCTCTCTTTCTATCAATTTACATCTTATTTGAAACTATTAATTGTTATTCTTCAGGAATTGAGTGGACAGAAAGTGGTTGAAGATATGGGATTTGAAGATTATTAGGAAAACGAATGAGGCTGCGGTTCGATGAGCAGCTACACATAAATCTGAAGACCGTGAGCGAGTGTCAGGAATGTACTGAGAATGTAAATTGAAGGATATCAAAGGTGTATGATGGACTGAGAGATTGGATCACTTATTAGAGGAAGAATGCAAGAAAATATTAATGACAGAAGGAAGGGTAAAGCCTCTTCAACTCTTCATAGAATTGGGATGACAGAGGTATCCCTGGGGATCCCGAAGATGAAATGTACAAAGCAATTAATCAACCACTTTAATTCTGCTTCTAGATCTCCAGAGACACCCCCATGAACCACACAATTGTCGAACTGGGGGAATATTAAGAAAGTAACTAGGAGCTTACGGGTTTCAAAAGGAAGCAGGTAAGAAAGATAATTTGAACGCTTTAGGGTGGAGAAGGTACAACGGGAAATATTGGAGACATGGTTTTTCCAGGAGAGAGTTTAGTCTATGGTGACACCAAGGTTTTTGACGGATAGATGGAATTGTATTGGATTGTTATTTAGGAATAAGGTTGGAATATGAGGAATAGTTTTCAAGAGGTGATTGGATCTTATTATGATTGCCTTAGTCTTGTCTGCATCAATTTAAGCTGGTTTTCTTTTGCCCAGTGACTAATTCGATTCATGTCTTCAAGAAGTTTCTCCGTGGCAACTAATACATCAGAAGGTGGTATAGGTAAATTTGGAAATCATCTGCATACAGATGGTAACTACACTGGAGAAGAACTAAAGAATGTAAGAAAATTAAAAAAAATCCTCAAAAGATAGGAACATGCCACTGATATGATCCAGGGAAAATCAAATCAGAATTGAAAAAAAAATGAGTGGTTGGGAAGGGTGAACACGTGATTATAGAATATTTTGTTGGAAAAATTCAGTTTGTGTTCAGTATTCCATGTAAAAGAAAGCCACTAAGTACTTTCCACATCAAGCCCTTTTTCAACACCATTGCATCAATTGGTCTAGACTATTGCTCAAAAAGTTCACAATGCACAAAAAAATTATAAGAACATGACTTATAGGTAATTTTCTCATTTTAATTTTAATATGTTGGTTATAATAATATATTGGTTTACTTGTTGCATAAATCACTTTGCAAGCCAAAAATAAAACAGTAATTTATAGAGATTTCTCATGTTTGCCTAAAAATATTTGATTGGATAATGCCAGACTTGTGATTAGCACTCCAAAAAACAGTAAAACAAGCCACTAAAAAATAATTACAACAAAATATTTTGCTGCAACTAAGTTTGTCTATAACCTAAAAAACATTTAATAGAGCAATAGTAGACGATATTCATTGGCATTAAAAAGACTAATACAGTGGCTTTCAGCCAATAAAGTGTTAATACCTATGGATGGAATAAATCTTCTATAAACAGACATATATAAACAAAAATATAGGATAAGGTAAGACAAAAAAAAGTTAGAGCAACTTACCCTCCAAAACCATTGTATCGTAATATGATTAGCATGGTAATCTCCTTTATATACAGTATTGCTTTTCCAATCTTTTACATCAATATTTTGAATTCCACACATTAGGAGTTCAAGCTCATGTTCATCAAAAATTTTAATTAAGCTTAATGGAACAAGGGCATTAAAACCTTCAAGAAAAGCATTCATCTGTTCTTGGACTCTAGACACGAACCTCCATTCAATTACTAGTCTAAAATTTTAAATAAATAAAAGTTTTAAAAAATATGTATAAAATAAATTAATCAAAATGATATAATAAAGTAATGATGAAAATATACAAATATTTATAAATCAAAAATGTATAAGTAAAACATAGAAAAAAAAATATGTACTTACTTGATATATTCATCTTTATTTTCTTCAGTGACAGATATATTTGCACCATTAGGTTTCAATTCACGTTGGCACGTATGACCCAAGCTGTCCTCATCTACCGAAAATGTAAGGCCTAATTCGGTGGGATTATTTTCTTTTATCCATAACAGAGAATTGTAATATTCAGAATCAACACTTTCCATATCCTTTAATTCAATCGGTTTTTCTAACATCATTTTATAAAAAGGCCGAATAAAGAAAGCTAAAGCAAAAATAAATTCACACATAAAAAAAAACAAAACATAACATTAGATAATAGGCAGCATATAGTAAAATTATGGAAAGTATATCGAGGTAAGTAAAACAGTAGTGGTAATAATCTCATCAATAATAATTCTTAGTTTATAAATTTATAAATAGTAAGGAACAGTTATTAGTTAGTATATCTACCATCTAACAGTTTTCCATGATAAACTGCAAGTCCAGCAATTCGTCCAATAAACTTAAAATAATTTAAGTGTTCTTCATTACATAATCCTGATATAGGATTTATTTGTAGAGTATAATTATCCCTAGAACAAATATAAAATGAAATATTTACAGAATAAATTTAGAAACAGATCTGTAAATTGAATTTCCAGAAATACAAATAAATCAAATATTAATTATTTTGTGTTTCAATGTTTTCTTAACATAATCTATAAATAAATAATATTCATTCAGTGTGTAATATGCACTGGATAACACTTTGAAAGGATGAATAGGACTGGGTATCTAAGAACTCTCCTTTGGAATAGAATAAATTGGAAGAAAAATTCAGAAGATAACATCATTTGCAGGTGTTATTATCTAGATATCTTCGGTGCAATGACTTACTGCTCATTAAAGGGCTCTTGAATAAGTTTATGCTATGTGTCTCAGTCCTGTGCAACAACCATCTAATTCTTTAGTCCAAGTATCATAGACTGAATTAGGAGGATTCCATCATCTTATCTTATGTCTTCCTTTACGTTTCATGGCATACGTTTACGCACGTAATGCAATGTTAATATATAGTAAATAGGGAACTGTGCGCTGTTTTTTACAACAAAGGCATTGAGCGCATTTTATGGTGTAGAATATTTGACTCCATCTGTTATGTTTTTATATCACATTCCACTATCAGGCTTCCCCACAGCCACGAGCTCCTTCAATTTCTCACATTGTAAACTAGACTGTGATCTTACAATATTTCTGCCTTCATCCTACCGTTTATATCTACGGCCTTCATTACAGGTCAGATAAACTATTTCTTTTACCGAGGAGGTGTTCTTTATTTACTATTCACGAAATATTTTCTTGTTTAATTAAAAAAGAAATTTTATTTTCAATCATTTCATATTGTATTTTAATCATTAATGTTGTATAATTTCTTCATTATTTTACTTGTATAAAATTTTATTTGTTTCATTTTTCTACTAACATATACTTTAATTTTATACATATTACTCATGATATTAATAATTAATTGAAATCAATAATAATTATATATTTTTAATAGTTTGATTCCTTTACAGAACAACCTTCTTTCAGTAAATTTATTTTCTATTATTCAATTACAATCACAAAAAGGGCAGAACCTAGTTTTAAAGCGATTCGGAAAAACCTTTAGATATTGGAATCCGCTTGCAACAGCCCATGAATTTATGAAAAAATTTTCTTTGAGATCTTTATTCATCTAAGCTAGATGACTAACCCACCTTAACCTTCCAATACGAACAAATTTTTCTGTGTTTCCTTGAAGAAACAATGTTCATCTGACTCACTCAGTGCACATATCCAAAAACTTTGGCTCAGGATTGGACATACTAAGATTTAATACAGTTGTACTTTCGTATCTCCCAGAACCAGCTAACTAAGGAAATAATAACATAACCATAAAAACACCTGTTGGACTAGCTGATAAGAAACTTAATTTCTCTGGAAGTATCATTTTAGATATCCAATTAAGGGCCGAGATATAGAAATATGTCAACCTTCTCAAAGAAGTTTAAAATCACATTTGCAAAACCCAATTCAAACTTCATCCCAAGGAACTGCTTGTTCTTAAGAAATCATGTACTTTGTTTTAGTCTAATTTATTACTAACCACCTTTTCCTTGCAGCCTCAGCTGTGCCGGAGACAGTCTGATATATCAGAAGGTTCCAGCTTGGATCCTTACATAACACTCCATGCCATCCATTGTAATCTGACACATTTTTGAGGGCTTAATTTCACAAGCTCTTTTAGAGTAATGTTAAGTTCTTTCCCGGTAAAACTGTCATACGGACTTTAAAAAGTTATTAATAAATTATTTGCTCAGATGTTGATTTCTCTGCTCTTCTCCAGTACTTATTACAGAGCGAAGACCTAGTCCACCGTTGGTTTGTCTATTTGAAAGTAAATGATCAAATAGCACAATATAGAAAGAATGTCATATACAACTGGTAGGAAACGATTGCCCACAGTGGTTACTGCACTTGAGCTGGTCAGACTTCTTTTGAATAGGATTTTTTGCACCAGCTCTGTGACATTATTTTCTTCATCCAGATAGACATTAGGAGGTCCTGAAGCATCTTGATTGGTTCTATTCCAGTATGCTTGACCAGCTAACCTTCAAGGCAATCATGGCCTGGTGTTTAAAGGTGTAATTGGTCCTTCAAAAAGTTAATAAAAAAAACAAGATTCTATCATGCCAGACAATCCTCAAATCTGTGGGTTGCATTAAAGGGAAGTTTGGATGACAAATGAAAGCGTATCCAATAGATAAGAAAGAAAAAGCGTCTTTCTTGACACCACAAAGCTTGAAGAGATTTGTGGTTTTTAAGAGGTATGTTGTTTCACATAAAAGTGAATGATGAGTAATAAGAGCATATTTATATAAGAAAAAAAAGCTTCTTTCTTATATTTTCTCCAATCTCGACTGCCAGTTATCTTTGTTGAGTGCAGCTCATAAGTTTCTGATGCCAAAGCAGGTTCAAGCATCAAAGGGCACTCCATACCTTATAGATAATCAACCTATTCTCACCAGTGTGGAAGAGTCAGGTCAGGGGTTGGATGTATGGGTCACAACCAAACATTGAGTAGAATTAAATCCTTGTTTCACAGTAATTTCAAATAGAAGAATAATAAACCATGATGAAAATTATCCCCTTAACTATACTTCCATATTGGCTAGAAATTATTTCCAATAAAGAACTGAAGTTAAACTCAAGCCTATAATTGAACTGATAAAGAAAAGGAAAGGAAAATGGATTGGTCACATGCTAAGGAAGCCTAACAATCCCAAAGAGAAACATACACTTAATTGGAATCCACAGGATGCTCAGAAGCAAGGGAAATCCAGGAAGAGATCGGTGATGAGAGAGGTAGATTACTTGTGAAAGCAATGGAGAAAAGTGAAATATTTGGAATCTGATAGACATAAGCAGAGAAAATTTGTGACAGTCCTTTGCTCCATTGGGAGCTTAGGGATTACTACAACTATATTTACATAAAAATGTAAATGGAAGTGAAGAACTGACTATTGTCATAACCATGGACACACAAAAACAATTATTTATTGATCCAGTTTATTTATGTGTTTTACATCATACTGTGATGAATGAGATGGAAAATCTTCTATTCAGTGTAAAAAAAAAAAAATAAGACTGATTGAATAAGGATAGTACATCACCCCAAAACTGTTTTGAGATGATGTACTACGTTTATTTGGCTGTCTTTTCGAAATTGTTAATGTGCCCTGTGCTAAGTATGATCTTATGCTTTTCAGTCTTGAAAATACCAATAGGAGAAAGAATGAAGGGTTATTGAGTGCTGTTTGAGACAACCTAGACTTAGATAGATACAATTTTAATCTCTACAAAATTATTTTATAACAGATACTTACATGGCTGAGTATTCAAATAGACCATAGTATGGGTTGAACATTTCTTTTGACAACAAAAAAAACCATTCACGAGCTAAACCACCATAATCAAGACCAACCTCCCCTTCAAATTCTACCCATAATTTTGTTTTTAGTAAGTCAGGTCGAGAGGCAGTGTTTGTTATGATTCTATATGAATCCTCAAGTATGGCATGCCTTCTTACTTTTATCTCAAATTTGTTTGGAACATTAGTCTGAAAAAAATTTATAGTTGAAAAAAGTTGAATGTTTCAAAATATTTCATGAAAAATATTTAGTAAAAATAAACTCACCGGCTTTCTTAACTGTGTTTTTAAGTATTCATACTTCCTCTTGTAATCTCTGGAATATGGCACAGCCTGGAAAAGAAAATGAAAAAATAGATATATCATAAAATAAATAAATATATATCAAAATATAAATAAATATACCATAAAATAAATAAATATATCAGTTCCTTTTGAGATAAAATTTGAAATTCTATGTAAAACATTGATAATGTCAATTTACGTTCTTGCAAATATAACTAATAACTAATACATACAGAGTAGTGAAAAATGACGATTATGAACATACAAATAAATATAAAAGAAAAAAAAAAGACTTGAAAATAAGCAAAAATATTGTGAACACAGTGAAATACAACAGAAAAAGAACTTTGGTTAGAGATTGAGGAAAAATAATTGGTATAAACTGAAGGATAATAATACAGTGAAACTTCTTTTGATGGATACCATGCTATAGTGTAGACCCCTCTTAACGGACAATTTTGAAGGGAAAAGGGTACAAATTTAAAGTATTTCAACATTTTTGACATTTTTTCTGAATTTTTTATTTTAATATTTCTCAATATAGTCTCCTTTAACTCTACACACATCTTCCAGCGATGCTCCAATCTCTGTAACCCATCCAAAAAGTACTCGGCGTTTTTCTTTGCAAAATAATTGCTCACCACGAGGGTGATAGCCTCTTTATTTGATAAAAATCTCTATCCTCTTAGTGCAATTTTTAGATGAGGGAACAAAAAGAAGTCACTTGAGGCTAGATCAGGTGAGTAGGCAGATGATCAAGCAGTTCAAACCATAATTCGTGGATTTTCGGCATGGCAACCGCTGAGGTGTGAGACGATGCATTTCTTTTACTGCAAATGTGGCCGTTTTTCCACAAGTTTTGCCTTCAGTTTGTCAAGCAACGATGTGTAGTATGCTCCTGTAATGATTTTTCCTTTTTGAAGTTAGTCAATTAAAATAACTCCATGACTATCCTAAAAAAAGAGTCGCCATCACTTTCCCAGCTGAGAAAACAGTTTTTCCTTTTTTTTTAGAGCAGGTTCCCCCTTTGCAGTCCACTGTTTGGACTGTATTTTTGTTTCGGGCGTATAATGGTGTATCCAAGTGTCATATACAGAAATTAATCTGCGCCAAAACTTGCATTTATTGCACCTAAACTGCGCTAACAGAGCATTGGAAATGTTCATTCGAACATATTTTTGGTCTAACATAAGAAAACGCGGTGCCAAGCGTGGGGACAGCTTTCTCATATCTAAATGTTGATTTAATATGTAACAAACATATTCTTTCAAGATGTTCATAACCTCTGATATCTCTCTCGCTTAAATTCAGCAGTCTTATAGCACCATTTGAAGTACTTTGGCGATGTTTTCGTTGGTAGTTGCAGTTTTTGGACATCCCGAACATTCATTATCTCCCAAGCTCTTACGGCCTTACCAGACATTTAAATTCAGCTGCCCAAAATTTCACTGTGGTAAATGATGGTGCTGAGTCCCTATACACAGAATCCAACTCATCTTTGATTTGCGTAGGCCTATTGCCTTTCAGAAACAAATATTTAATGACAGTTTAATACTAGATTTTGTCCATTTTCACATAACACTCACATCAACTCACTCAAATGACTGTTACATAAATACTGCGCGTCCAAAATAGCTGAAACTTTGGTGAGTAAATGTCAACAAATGAACAATGAAATTCACTTGCTTTTATTTACGAGTGCTGTTATCTTTTAATTAAAAATGAATTCTTATGTCGAATTACTTAGGAAATATAATTTATTTTGAAATTATGTTTCATATTAAAATTAATAAAAATGAAGCAAACTTATTTTCATTTTTTAATATAAGTACATAATTAGGTAAATAATCTATTTTGAAAATTCCTTATGCAGCTCCAGTAATTAAAGAAGTTATATGAACTTTTGTTGTTTCATTTTGATCGTTATATTTTAAATTTCTCATTAATTCTCTCAGAAACAAAAAAAAATATTATACTATGATATAAGACTCTTAATAGATTTTATTTGAAAACTGCATGTTCTCTTGTAAGCAAAAATAAAAAAAAAAATGATCTAAATTGGTATGAAATTTTTATCAAAAGTGAAAAGTTTATGTTGAAAATAAAATATACATCAGTTAAGCTGTGATGCCTCGTAAGGCCGAAAATATCTTCTTTTTTTTTTAATCAAGTCTCCCATAAACACGGCCTTGACAGCCCCAGAATGAGATGCCAAGATTTCATTTCTCATGGCAGCAGTGAAATAAATCTTGACTGACCCTGGTGGGATTGGAACCCACAACTCTCTAAACCAGGCACTCTGGGACACCACCCCTAACATGCTCAACTACCATGTCCTCTAAAAATAAAAATCAACACATTGCTCCAAAGACATTTCAAAAGAATTCTTGAAGTCGGAAATAACACAAAATGATTGTTGAAAGAAGATACTATGTTTTTTTTATATAGTATAAAAATCATACATAATTCAATTATTTCATTTTTGTATTTATAGTAAATATACTCTTTCATATTCATACAATGGACGAAATCATCATCTCTGGAAGTGTCCATTATTTAGAGGTTTTACTATAATAGTAAGAAACACTAGGCCCTTAAAGAAATAATCGAAGATCTTTTATAAACAACTAATTTGACTTTTTTTTTTGGAAGAATTTTACTATTTCTAAAGAATGGATAAAGGAAGGTCTATATTGATCCTGAGAGTACAATATATTAATCAGGTCAATGGAACTTCAATTGTTGATAGGAAAGAATGCCATTTCAGGAGCATTATAGTACATCAGGACCAAATTAAGAAATTTAGACTGGCATAAAATCTGAGAAAGATTAAAATGAAACAAGAATGAATTTGAAAAGGTCTTAAGAAAACTTAAAAATGATTGGGCTTTAGGTGGGGATGGATCACTGGCATTATTCTATCTACATGACAAAAGAAGACCTAGTAAACTTTTAATCAACTTGAAAGAAAAGACAGCACAGCTTACTGATGTTGTCATTTCTAATTACAATAATATAAGCTACTCTGCGGGAGAGACATTATGAAAACATCAGGAACTGGTGGCTGAACTTAAACAATTGTGATTTATTTGAATATATAGATTTGAGACACAAAACTGTTTGCTAATTGTTACTTGGAGCAGAGTTGCATGCACTAGAGAGGGCTAGTTCCAATTTTTACTAAAGACATTTTCAGATAGTTAATGCTTAATGTTTATTTCATGAATTTCTATAGACTAATGCTGAAAACCACTTCTTTTTTTTCTGTCCATGTAACTTGTATTTTTCTGTAGTTTGTCTAAAACTTTTTTTTTTGGTCCACCAAACATAGTCTCCAGCACAACTACAATAGTATATTGCAGTTGATGGTTTTCGTGAAGGTAGTGTGGTGCAGTTGCAGCAGAGAAACTTCACAGAGTGAAATCAGAAAAGGCCAGTGTTGCTGGACTCCACACTTTCATGCTTACAATAAAGATTTGTATTTTCCTCTGTTTCTGTGCTTTTATTTGAACACCGAAGAACCCAACATCATGAGTGAATAATATTCCATGTAGGATATAACATTTTGTTTAGCATAGACTTGATGGGGAGAAAAATTTTAGTTTGGGAATTATTTAAGTAGCTATTAAATTTAAAGGTAACGACATGTAATTCTGACTTAACAAGGGAATGAATAGAATTGGAGAAGTCTTTTTAAAAAATATTTAATTCAAAGTCAATAAGAGAACAATAGAAGAGTCTGAAGTTCCATATTAACTTGAGCTTTTGCTCTGAATGAGCATGTGAGCTGGACACTATGTCTGATTCTGTGCAGATCAAACAAGAAACTTTGAATTAAATTTTTAAAATGCTAGATATAACAAAATATTTTTAAGTCCATTAATACATTTTGTAATATAATGTTTTTTTAAAATTAATAATTAACATATAATTATACGAATTTTAATAAGCAGGATGAGGCATTGGTTTCTAAAACCAGCCATATCCAATTTTAAATTTTTAAAATTTTTTAATTAACTGTTATGGGACTAGATTATCATGATATAAAAATATTTCTTTCAAAAACAGTAAAATACATGTGTTTCTGTTTTTGAAAAAAAAAATCATTTTACATTGTGATAACCTAGTAATTTTTAAATAAATAATAAAACTTAAAAAATTTAAAATGGACTTAAATGACTTTAGAACCAAACAAGTGCTCACATTGATATACTGGAAACTATTGGATCCCACAGAAGCATAAGGATCCATTGGATTGTCAGGTATTAATCTAAACAAAACAAGACAACTCCATCCTCACTGGGGACAAATGTTCAAGATTTAACAAGCTTTTAATGATGAAATACAGATATAACTTTTCAATAGAGGTGGAATACCTAAACCTTAATGATAATTACAAATATATTTCAAAAGACATTGAGTTCAAAACAAAAACTCATAATAACTTATGTAAATATTGATATAATAATATCAATCATATTAAACTATTTAATTTTTATAAGCATATCAGTAAATAAATCAATCAATTAAATCTATAATTACCTGACCAGCTATTTGTGGATTTGCAAGTCTTGGATCTTCCCACTGAGTAGTCCTAGTATCTACAATCAGATTTAAAAAGTTATATTGAGTCTTAGTTCTATAAATCAAACTTTTTCTTATTTACTTAAAAGGTAAGATGTGTGTGTGTGTGTGTGTGTGTATAGAGTGAGAGAGTGAGTAGCTCGGTGGTAAGGTACTGTTCTACAAACTCCAAGGACCCGGGTTCGAATCTGGCTGTGGCAGATAATTATTTTGTTTCACTAAGTAAGCCCTGTGGGTTTAGGAGCCCTCCAGGGTCCACCCAGCCTCATGAAGTGGGTACCCTTAATTGGGTAAAAATCTGGCTGTTGAGCATCATTCTGAACAATCACCTCCATGCGCAACCGTTGGTCTAGTAACAGTACTTCCTTACAAAGTGCTGCACCCCTGACCCTTCATGGGTTATAGCAGTACATATTTAATGTTATTTTATGTTTTATATATATATATAAAACAGCTTATATGTAAGCTGACTATTACTCCCGAAAGGGAAGGCCTATGCAGTAAAGAACGCAGAAAGATGGAAAGAAGATTGATAGAAATTAATGTTTTCTCTATTAATATATGTATGTGTAGGTGTGTGTGTGTGTGTGTATATATGTGTGAATATATATGTCTGTATAAGTTACAGCCTTAGTCAGCTGACTGAGGAGATCAGCTGATCGAATAAAGATATGTACCGAACCTAATAAAGCCCGTAAGTTACATCAGTTCAAACATGTTAGATCTTATTCCTTCTTCTCTTTTTTGACATTTTGCTTTTACCGAGACTTAACTGGTGCCGAAAACCGGGAACTTTAGATACCGGAGTAATTTTTTCTTTAAAAAAGAATTTTTTTAATTTTATTTTTCCTACTTCAATTTTTTTTCCTCTCATTTTTTTTAAATAATGGCTGCTAATGGCACCGGTATCGTTAGAAAAGCAGTCTTGAACCTGAAAGCTTTAAATCAAAATGGGGTCGAGAACGTACCTCCCACACAGGGGAATCCTCCAACCCCCAGAGTTTTCTCCACTACCAGTCTCTTCTGTGTGTGTGTGTTTTGTTTTTTTTACGATGGAAATCTTCAAAAGACACGGATAGGCCCGTTTGTGGGATTTTTACCCACTAAAACCACTGCCCTACACCTGTTCATTCCTCTCCACGGGACCTCCGCTAGGCATTACTTCATGGAGGGAAATGGCTCATTCATGCGCATTCTTCACATGGTTTTCACGTTTCCATGCTAGTTACGTCTTCTAGCCCTCTCTTCCTCTCTCAACCTCTTGAGTACGACTGTGGTGAATCTCTTCACTGCGTTCCAATGCTGGTCTGAGAGGAGCATATAGCTCACCACGTTTTCTGGAGTGATGCGTCCTCTACACTCTCTCTCCAATTCACTTCTTTCTACTGCAAAGCGAGAGCAAGTGAAAAACACGTGCTCCGCGGTTTCCTCGACAGTCTGGCATCCATGTCCGGTCATCAATTGGGTTATGTAAAAATCCACCTCACCATGCTGACGACCATACCACTTGCCCACATCGGGTATCAACCTGTGAGTCCACCTCCCGGAGTCTGCAGCCTCCCAATGCTGCTGCCACTGGTTGATGGTTATTTTCCGCTCTTCTTCTCTGGAAAAGTGCAAGCGTCGTCCATAGTGCCTGCTTCTTTCTTCAACAAGGAGTTCCACAGGTGGCATTCGGGCTATCACGCACACCGCTTCGTAGGAAACAGTTCGAAAAGTGCTAACTGTCCTTAAACAAACTCTGCGATAAACTGAATCAATCTGTCTCCTGTATGATTTGGTAGCCATCGTTTCTTTCCATATTGGGGCTGCATATAACATAATGGAGGTGACAACAGTAGCCAGAAGCCTTCGCCTACTTTCTTTGGGACCTCCGACGTTTGGCATGAGGCGTGACAAAAAGGATGCAACTTTAGCAGATTTGGCGCTTATATACTCCGTGTGAACATTAAAGCGGAGACGTGCATCGATCATGACTCCTAGGTACTTTAAGCAAGACTGGGAACAAATTTCGTGCCTACCCACCGTAACAGTGATAGACTCAGTCTCCTTCCTGCTAGTTACTAGGAGAACTTCGGTCTTGTGATCTGCAAGTTGTAGGCATACCGAAGACAGCCAACCTCGGACCTTAGCAACAGCCTGGTTAGCGATGAGGGTAACTTCTTCCAAGTACTTC
>NW_027110142.1:85115-85351 GCF_000696795.3 Halyomorpha halys
ATTATACAGGTCCATCTTGCAGTGTTAAAGGCATTCTTAACGTCTAGCGTGATGATTGCTGCATAACACTTAGCACCTCTCCTCCACCTTGCTCCTGCGATTGCTGTACGGGCCATCTCGACTACCAATCCAACAGCATCTATCGTGGATCGCTCTTTATGAAATCCGAAATGAGCTCGCGAGAGGCCATTAACTCCCTCCGTGAACTCTTGTAGCCTGAGGGAAAGGATTTTCTC
>NW_027110142.1:85806-95699 GCF_000696795.3 Halyomorpha halys
GTCTTCGTGTTCCAGCTGTTGGTTCTCCATCAAGAACTGTTCTTTCTTGTAGGCGTATCCAATGTGATCAATATAGCTGGTGGTCACTGTTTGTATAAAATCCACAAACCTTCCAAGTTGCGATCCGGTGCAGGCGACCACTCACAAACGTCAAATTGAGTTTGTAAATAGAGCGTAGCAGCTAAAGATGTATACGTCATTGATCTTCGCCCATACAAAGCTGGAGCACAATGTAGTATTCACTGTGTGTGTGTGTGTGTGTGTGTGTGTACGCGCGCACGTGCCTGTGTGTGTGTGCGTGTGCGCCTGTGTGTGTACGTGTGCGTGTTATAAAAGTTACTATTTTTTAAATTAAGGATTTCTATTATTTTTTTTTGTTCAATAAACAATGTTTGATTACTTCACCTTTTTCTAATTTTATAGTGAATTGTGTATTTTAAGGTCAATTAAAAACTAGCAATCACTATCAGTCTGTATAAAAGGAGATAATGGAGATTAGCACTTGATTGTTTTTTGAGATTGGGTTTCTAGTATTCAAAATCTCAGAAACAGACCAAGCTGTCAAATGATTTTGGAAAATTCCATTACTTCAATGAAAACAAGGATTTAAATAGAGAACATCCAAAAGATAAATTAAACCAGAATAGGAAACTTTTTATATGTGTGAATATATATGTATATATACATAAAATTAATATAATTAGGTCATATATTTATTTATATAGTCTTTACTGTATGGTGTATAAATCACATAATCAGGTCATTCCATGTCAAATCAACACACTCTTGAACCTTTTCATCTCAGGCTCTCTTCAAATTTTGCACAGATGTTGTATAGGTATAGAATTTGGAAAACTGAAAGTTCATGGAAATATGTCCACTTGTTTTTCAATTACAGAGCTACAAAAACACAGAACAAGTTTTGGAATAGCTGCGGAAGCTTCCCTAATTTAGGTAGAAATATGAGATAGAAGTCATTTTAATATATGTTATTATATGATAATAATGAGACTAATAGTCATCAATCTGCAGGCTCTGCAGAGAGGATGATAAGCTGCTTATCACATCATATGTACATGTGCTCATCATATGTACATGTGATGCACTGGTTAGGACACGATTCCTCACTTTTGGACAAATCATATCATGGATACCAAGTTTTGCAAAATGGTTGATCCGTATATGATATACAAATCACCAAAGGCATCTAGCCTATTTTGAAAGGAGTAAAGGACAGTATACAATGGGCCCTATGTGGCCGCGGTGCACACATGCTGGGTAAAAACAGAAAAACGTGTCATTTTACAGTATATTCCATGCCCTTTCATATGATATATAACACTATATAGGTCAAGATAAGTTAACATAAGGATAGAAGTGGTTCAATGTTTAAAAATTAAAAACTACAGCTCCACTCTCACGAATTCAACTCTTCATTCATATTAATTATACCAGTAATGTAAATATTAAAGTTTTCATGGAAATAAACATAACCCAGACATGAATAATGATTCAATTATTAAACCAGGGAAAGTATTAGAAGATTCTTTTATTTTTATAACCACTGAAACAATTTTCACTTCTTCTTCCTCTAACTCCTGTGTGCTGTCAAGTGTAGAGTTGCAGTCACAGTCCATCTAGTCCTCTGGTCCCTGTCCCTGAATAGTTTTCTCATCTCTAGGATGGTGTGTCCTCTTGCTGCCCCAAGTTTTCCAATGTGATCAGAGTAGATGCACCTGGATCTGCCACGACGCTGTCTTCCAAATACCACCTGGCTTTTCTGGTATCATCCATTCTATCTTGCATAGTGTCATGCACTGATTTCACACCCAGATCCTCCTGAATTCTTTTATTCCTGAAACAGTCCCTCCTGGTCTTACTATCCATTCTTCAGAGGAATCTGATTTCTGCTGATGTTATCCTACTTACATGCTAGTCAAGGGCTGTCCAGCTTTCTGATCCATACAGGAGTACTGGGAGGAACATGGATTTAAATATCTGTATTTTGTTATTTCTACTTCTTGCTTGTCTATAACAGTTTTGAAAATCTAATGGTACACTTCATCGGTCTTCTTCACTTGATTTAGAACCTGCTGATCTATTTTACTATATTGACTTAGTATGGTGCCTAGAAACGAGCAAGTATTCGTAAGTTCTAGGGGTTCACCATTACAAAACATCCTAGGCTCAGAGTTTTCTCTTCTGACACATACGATTTTACTTTTGTTAGGGTTTAAACCTCTTATCTTCAGTTCCTCATTTCATACATTCAAGAATACCTAAAAAGCTTCTCAGAGTCAGCTATCTCAATATCATCTGCATATCTCATTGCTTGGACCAGTACTAAAGTTAAGTTCCAAAAAGCTACTAATGCTCTTGGACATCTCCTTTTGCACACCTTCTATATCTCATCAATAAGTAGGACAAATAGTAGTGGGCTTAGGCTGTCTCCCTGCTTTACTCCCTTATAAAAGTGGAAAGAGTGTGATGTCTGACCATTAAGTCTTACAATGCCCTTTGGGTCTTGGTACACTGATTTGATTCCACTCACAAAATTTGCAGGCACTCTTCTTGTTATTAGAGTGTCCCATATCTCCTGCCTCGGGACTGAGTCAAAAGCCACTCTCAGATCCAAGAATACCAAATAGACCCCCTTTCTTCATCTATCATTCTCAAGGAAAAATATTTTCAATGTAGTTTTGAGAATGAACACAAGGTATTAGTGGATTTTTTGATAGACAATGCTTTATCAAAAACAGTCTTTATGAAGACTATGGGCTGCGAATGAAAAGTCTACGTTGGTAATGTTTTCTGCTGCCCACACAAAAAAAAGGTACTAGTTTGGATATGATTTTCATGGTGCCGTCACAGACTGGTTCGAGTAATCAGTTTTTTGCTTTTTCGTCTCTTACTTTTATAATTGAAAAACTACATTTGCCAATTTAGGGAACTTTTGGTATACTGGAATCATTATGATTTTCTGAAGACATTGTCCATAAAAAAATCCACTAATACTTTGTGTTCATTTCCAAAAATAGATGGAAAATTTTTGAGAAAACTTTTTCAATATAATCAGAAGCTTTAAAAAATAAAAGGATCTCCTAATATATCTCTTGGATTACTAACTGAATCATTATTCATATCTGAGGTAAGTTTATTTTCATGACAACTTTAATATTAGCTTTGGTGTAATAATTAATATCAATGAAGAGTTGAATTTATGAGACTGGAGCTTTAGTTTTTAATTTTTTTGAATATTGAAGTAATTTCCATTCTACATTTATATTGTGCCCTGTGGTATATATTAACATAACCTATTCAAGAAATAAATTTTAATATATGTACATTCTGTAAAAATTAAAATAAAAAGTTTAAATAAGGTTTTGATATTAGGGAAGCTGCAGCGATTCCAAAACTTGTTTGTATCTGTATTTTAGCTCATTTAGGAGGATTTAAAATTTCTGTAATTCAGAAATGAGTGGATGTATCTAAATAAAATTTCATAGTTTTCCAAGTCTATATCTATACAACATCTGTGCAAAATTTGAAGAAAATCTGAGATGGAAAGGTTCAAAAATGTTGGTATGACATGGAATGCCACAAATATACAAGTTTGGTGAAAAATACTCTAATTTTTATTTTTCAATAATTATAAAATATCTAGCAAAACTGACCAACTCTTCTTAGTACATTGATGAATTACATAAAAAATAATTGATATATTTTAATTAGTTTTACTATCTTTTGCATTTACAACACTAAATTATTTCAATTAATCTAATTAAAGTGATACAAAAGTAGAATTCTTACTATGGTCTATAAAAAAAATTCTTCCATCTGTGTGCACTCTCTCTTCCCAACCTTCAGGAAGTGGACCAAGATCACCATCTAATCCAATAGAATTATGTATGTGAGTAACATTCCCAGTCTGTTGAGGCATTGCACTAGCCCTACCTAAAACAAAAAATATCCATTAATACAGTAAGCAGTTAATGTTCTTTTTAGTTGAACCTATAAACATAAATATACATAAGGTCTAACCTTTATCCTGGCACGCTCACCCACACTCGCGTACGCTCACTCGTACACGCATACTCGCGCATGCTCACTCACGCACAGGCACATGTGTGCGTGCACACTTACACACACACACACACACACACACACAAACACCTCATCACCTCTCATCCTAAGCCTCAATCTCCACATCATCAATCATTATGGGAAAACTTATCACAACGTTTACTCCCAGTTTCATCTTGTTCAACTGTTGCGATAAACTCCTCATCGTAACTACCATTAAAAACCAATACAGCTCCTCACACCCCAACTCCGCATACATCACAACGAGCCCAGCCCCCACTCAGCACTTCTAGTCACACAAACTATCCATCACAAGTTCCTGATCCATAACCTCATTACTAAAATCCAATGGATATAACCTCTATCCTTAAATCCTTCCTGAAAGATCTTCAAGAGACCATATAACCCCTGATTAACCTTCTCACAAGAAACATATCCAAGATCCCGCTTAGTTTCCCAAAATGAGCACAAGGCCCCTAGCTGTCTTGTTATGGAATGCCAATGACGAACTGACCATACAAAATCATCATGAGGAACTCGACTTATTTCTACATGATAAATACACTGAGATTACTTTACTGACTGGAACTCATTTCACTCAACTAACACACTTTTACATAGGTAATTACATCACTTATAGATCAGACCACCCAGATAACACTTCCCAACTGGTTCTAGCATTCTCATCCCATTTCTTCATTCCTTCCAATCCAATCAACCATGGTAATCATTTTGATTCGCCCTTTCCATGTTACATTTTCAGTTTTATATTGTCCTCCTGGTAATAACCTTTCTTATAGGCTTCTTAATTTCTTATTCTGAACCCTCTGACCACACTTCACTGCTTGAGGAGACTACAATGCTAAACACAAATGATGGGGATGCCATCCAACTCCCGTGGTAACCTTATGCTATCTTCTCTCCCAAAATCCTACTTATTGGGCTACATCCCTAAAAAAATGCCTGAATATCCTTGACATATTCATCACCCCAAGATTTCCTCCTCCCAAGCCATTGTTGAATCCCTGGATGACCTTTCATCAGATCACACTCCAGTTCTGCTTTTTTTACATTCAAGCTTCGTACCTATGCCCTCCGCTCCTTCATGGATTGCAGGAAGAGTTGACTGGGACGAATTTAGATGGGACTTAGAAAATAAACTAAAATTGAACATTCAACTAAAGATAAAACAAGACATCGATGAAGCTATAGAAAAACTCACAGAATCAATAAGAAAAAGTATAAATGATAACACTTCGACTAGTAGAATTTAATAACAATAAACAAACTAACCTGCCACAGCATATTCATATCTATGAACAAAAACACAGAGCATAATCGAAGTGGCATAGGACAATATATTCAACTGACAAAACATATCACACCAAATTGACTAACAAACTAAAAGCAGAAATTAGAAAATACCAAATTCATAATTTACTGAAAATCTTACAACTGACAATTCATTATAAAGAACCACCAAACAGCTGCTGAATTTCAAAGATTTTAACAATCTACTTCTTACCAAATCCCAAACCTGGATCCAAACTGAGGAACAAAAATCACAAACGTTTAGACAACACCCTTCTAAAACCTTTATTCCAGATTCTGATATCCGTAACTCAATTCACCTTGAATGCATTGAAGCAGAACGAAATATTCCACTCTAAATGACCCTACCAACTAAAGTATTTTATCTTTCAGAAATATCCACTATTATTCAGAGATTATCTACCCACAAAGCTCCTAGATACAACCTAATAACATTCCACATCCTAAAACTTTCTCACCTACATATATAACACTGTTCTCTGTTCCACATATTTTCCTAACTCATGGAAATTATCTATAGTCAAAATGATACCCAAACCCCAAAAGCCGCCAGAATACCCATTCTCTTACCGTTCTATCTCTCTATTACCAATCATGGGCAAAATCCTCGAAAAACTCAGTTTGAAATGACTATACTCCATCCTAGATTCCAATCATATAATCCCAGATCACCAGTTTGGATTCCGAACATCCCACTCCAACATCCAGCAACCGTGTCACCGTGTAGTGAACATTGTCTCGTCTTCTTCGGAGCATGGATAAAGTGTGGGCTTTTGATCAAGTCAGGCACCCGGGACTGCTTTACAAACTCCGTAAATTCCTACCTCCTACATACTTCCTTATCATCCGTTCCTTTCTCACTCATAGATTATTCAAAGTGAACCACAATGGTTCCTATTTATCCTCCTCTCAGTCTGCTGGCGTTCCTCAAGGTAGTATCATTGGTCCCATCCTCTACACAGTCAATAAAACTGATATCCCAACCAATCCTAACAATATCCTCAACATGTATGCCGATGGCACACGTGTGCTCGCAGTTAATAATAACCCTTTGATTGTATCCCAAACTCTCCAATCCTACATCGCAATCCTTGAAGAATAGTGCTGAAATTGGAGGATAAAAATAAATCCCAACAAATTCCATAAAATCACCTTTACTCTTTTTCGTAAACCAGCTGACTGCCCTACAGTATACTTTAATGATGTTGCTCTTACACTGATAGAACAGATTCGCTAACCTGGACAAACGACTAACTTTGAATCCTCACACAAAACTGAAAATACAGGAAACTGCACGTCAATTCCGACTATTACAGCATTTACTGAACGGTTTAAACTTCCAATACATTACAAAAGACTGATCTAAACAACTATAATAAGGCCTATCTGGACCTACAGAGTTGAGCTTAGGGACTCCACTAAACCTTTGAATTCCTCTTGTATCCAATCCTTACAATCCAAAATCCTCAATGTACCTTACTTTGTCATATACAAAATCATACATAAAGACCTTAATGTTCCCTATGTAACCGATCTAGCCAGAACCAGATATTATTCCTTCCATTATAAACTCCCTAACCACCCAAACCCACTAGTTTCTAACCTTGCTTCCTGTACTATTCCTGATAATCTTCCGAGCTGACTGAAAAGAAGATGGCCACGAGACCTTCTAATGTAAAAGTTATTAGAGTACCAATGGGTAGTTTCTCTAAACACCTGTATCACTCCATTATAAACTTTCATCAAATTTGTTGAATGTATGTTGTAAATTTCAAAAAAGATATAAAAAAAAAAGTAAAAGAAAACAAGATTTTACAATATCAATATATTAGTAAAGATAAGAGGAAATATAAACTTATTACAGAATAATCAGGCAATAACATAAAAATAGTAATATGAGGGGGAGTAATAAGAAAGAATAATTTAAAAAATACCTGTTTGGTGGAGATGTAAACAAAGACCCCTTGGTTGGAGTTTTTCAAAAATGAAGAGGAGAGAGAGAGAGGGGAAAGGGGGAAGTACAAATAATGGTTTGAGTATAAATATATCTAGAATCACATATTTATAAAGATATAAATACAGTACAATTATAATAGTGAAATAAAAAAATAAAGTTATGAGAGGATAGCAACAGTATAAGTAAACATTGACAATAGTTTGATAATGATAAAAAAAGGTTGTCTGTATGGTAGTAATAACAATATTTTATCTATTTTGATAATTGCATCAGAGTCAAGAGAAAGTATGTTAATTGAAACAATGCTCAGTTAGAGTTAACTATCCTCAAGGTAGTGACAAATTTAATGTCCATAAAAATATCAAACAAGTACTAAATTATAGGTACAAGGCTATTGAAATTTAGAAATTTCTAACATATGAGATACAGAAATAAAAATTTATATTTCTCTTCTGTAGCAGAACGTACACCAACAATGGCAGCAGCACATGCTAATGCAATCAAATGGATGAAAATTCACACAGCAACATCACAGGACCTGGGGAGTGCAATATCCAATTTAGAAAGGTTTACTGAAGAAAAGGATGAGTTAAACCATTTTTCTCAACAGAGGCGACAGACTTATAGTGAGAATAGAGGCGAAGGTAGGTTAAAACCTACTAAACGGAGGAGGACTTATTGAAGGGGGCCTTAGTGTGTAGGATTAAGAGGAGTATTTTAAACCAAATGCAAGCTGATGAGGAAACACCATGGCCTGTAGTCAAGGATAGACTGAAGAAAGCATTCAGAGGTAGAAGATGGACAATGGAAGAAGACATTTTCCAAATGTTAAGAGAGGTGAGAAAAGCTCGACAATCTAGTGGGCAGTTTTCCGGGGTTCTCCTTGCCCGTTATAATCAGATTATCAAGAAGATGAGAGAAACAGTAGATGTTGAAGAGGCCAAAAGCAGAATTGGGTTTCTGGCTATGATCCTCAAGGTACAATTAGACAAACAGATGGGAAGAAGGGAAGGCCTACCGAGTGGATGCTCTTTTATCGAGTGCCCTCAAGAGATGATAGTTGTCAGCACTAAGGAGGAGGAATCCCAAATGAATGTTGAAGAACCAGGATGGACGAGGATTACGTACAATTGGCCTAGGAATACTCCACCGCCTAGGAGAAGAAAAGAGCACAAGGATAGTGGTTGGGAGAAAATGCTGAACAGGGGTAGAAGATCAGGGCAAGCAAAACTGAGAACCAGCCTAGGGGACTGCAAGTATCATGGATGCTGCAAAATTGGGCACTTCGTGGCCCAGTGTCCATGAACTTAGTGTTTCGAGTGTGGAAACGAAGGACACATCGCCCGACAGTGCCCATACATGTATCGAAGAAGAAATACGGAAAAAGACAAACCAATGGAGGTCAATGCTCAACAAGTATGTAGGAAAAGCATTTGGCAAAGACTGAGCGGATTGTCGAGTGAGTCTATGGAAGTGTCAGGAGTATCAGAAACTGAAGACGAAGTGGATGAACAAAGGAGCAAAGGAGACAAGCAAGCTCATGGAGGCGAGGAATAGGAGAAAGGAAGACTCGTGAGATTGCACATTGAGAAACTATCATGTGAAAGGAAAACATGGCAGTCTGCCTATACCCTGTGTGGACGGGGGAGTGAGCTTTCTGGTGGACAAGGGCAGCTCAAGCACCATTACTTGCAGAGAAGCACGAGAGAAATTGAGCGGCACGGGGAAGACACTCCAAGTACAGGTTTGCAAATGTAAATTAATCACTTTAGATGGGCCATGCAGTGTAGAGGGGGAGGTAGAGATAGAACTGGGTAAGTGGGGAACTAAAGGGGAAATGTTAACAATTCATGTAGTGATTAGGATGCCCAGGGATTATCAAATGATCATTAGTTGTGATCTTTTAGAGAAGGTGGGGGCTAGGATAAAGAATAGTAATGGGAAATGGAATATTAGAATTGGACGAAGGAAGTACAGATGGGAAGGTGCGAGTAGGGGTGGTAATGCAGGCTGATGATTGGAAGAACTCAATTATAACTGAATTTGATGACATTTTCTTTACTAAAAGATGTATTGGGTGCAACAGGAAGGACAGTACATGAAATTCCACTAAACCAAAAAATAGTGAGGTATGTTAAAGAACGTTGATACCCACAGGCGCTCAGGAAGCACATTACAGGAAATTGAAAACTTAAGAAGACAAGGAATCATTGTGGATAGTACATCACCTCACAATAGTCCGTTGTGGGCCATGCAGAAGAAACCTACGCTAGGTGAGAAATATAAGGTGGTCATCGATTATCGTAAGCTCAAAGATAATACCGTCAATGAGAAGTATCTGATACCGAGGTTTGAGGATATCCTTGACAGACTAGGAGGAGCTAAAATCTTAAGCACCATAGACTTGAAAGCAGGGTATCACCAGATTTTTATACACCCTAAGGACCAACAAAAAATGGTTTTTACTTATTAAATAAAACCACAAATTGTATCCAATACTGTCTCAACACTTTATTTCTTA
>NW_027110142.1:99834-105616 GCF_000696795.3 Halyomorpha halys
AAATAAAGATATAATATAAGCTGTTGAATATTTAGATGTCCTTGAAGATGGCTGGAATAGCCGAAACGTTGGACTAATAAGAAATAAAGTGTTGAGACAGTATTGGATACAATTTGTGGTTTTATTTAATAAATAATTACCTTGTCTCAAAAAATTTTGAAATAATATTATTTAAAAAAAATGGTTTTTACTTTCGAAAGAGGGCACTACTTATTTACGAGGAAGCCGTATGGTCTGAATATAACACCCATTACATTTCAAAGGTTAATGGACGAATTTTTGGGAGGTATAGATGAGTCAGTATGTCAGATTTACATGGATGACCTGCTAGTGTATATTAAATCGGTTACGGACCATGTGAAACACTTAAAGAGTGTTTTCCAGAGGATGAGAGAATTCGGACTAAAACTATCTTGAGAGAAGTTATTGCTGGGGCAAAAGCGAATACACATTTAAGGACACACTATATCTCAGGAGGGGTTTAGAACGGATGTGCAGAAAGAACCAGCCTTACATTGGATGGCAGTGATGACCGAGATAAAAGGAATCAGAAGATTGTTAGGGGCATTAAACTACTATTGTCGGTTCGTCCATGATATGGTGGAACACCTGGTTCCCCTCAACAATTTGCAAATGAAGGGTAGTGCGATAGTAATGATGCTGGCCATTGAAGACAATATGCGAGAATGTATAGATTAGTTGCAGAAGGAACCAGTACTAGCGTTTCCTGACTTCCAAAAGCAGTTCACGCTCGCAACAGATGCTAGTGAGTATGTGCTGGGGGCAGTGCTATCACAGGAGGGTGAGGTAGGAGAGTGTCCCACAGCCTACGCTAGTAGACACCTCACAGAGGTAGAAGCATGTTACAGTGCCTTGGGACGAGAACTATTGGGGATAGTATGGTCAATCGACAATTTCCAACCCTACTTGTTTAGGAGACGATTTGGGGTTCAGACGGACCACAGGGCCCTGCAATGGGTGGGAAAGGTAAAGGAATCATCAGGGATAATTACAAGAAGGAAGGAACTGTTGAGCCAGTACAACCTTGACATCATGTACAAATCTGGCAAGGAAAACGTAGCAGATTGGCTCTTGCGAGTGATCATGATAAATGCTGCAGAAGATGATCATGGTGAAACGTCAGGAGTTGGAAGGCATTTCTTGAGGGAGTGAACTCTAGAAGAAGAACAACAATCGACTTCACAAGAGAACCAGAATAGGGAGGAGACATCTGCAGAAGAAAGTTCAAATGGAGGAACTTGAGGATATTATCAACAAGAGGTACCAGATTATTTCGAAGAAAAAACCACGGGGTTAAGGAAGATGGAACATAACAACTAAGGCAGTTGTTCATTCACTCAGCGACTTTGATGGATTCTTTCACCTTTTTGGGATTCGGGGGCATTGACAGGACAACTATGGTACTTTGCTGGGAGAGGATGAAATGGCCGGTAATGTGATGGCCTTGAAAAACTGGTAAACTTGGAGGGGTTCCAAGTATTTGTACCCCACTTATCCTACCCTTCTTCTACTTTTTTTTTTAATGTACTCTGTAATAATAATTTACCTGTTAGCTGCTTACTATTTAGTGTCAGTTATTATGTATCCTCAGTTAATTAAATTTATAGATTTTTTTAATAATATATATTCTGATGTATCAGTTCACTTTGTTTTATTTAATAATTATTTTTGTACTTATATTTAGTAATTTATTTAAGTGTTTGATAGTTTGTATACCTCCACCTTTATATTTTTTAAGTCACTCTTTTACTCTTACATTTGCTCTACCTTCTTTGTATCTTTTTACAGTAGTCCTAATGAAGTCCTACATTGTGGGTCAAAACATCAGCAGAAAATAAATAAATACAGTAGTTGAATACAATTTTTTGTTTCTTCTTGACCATAGTCCTGACCATCTCCTTCAAATTAAAATATTCATCTATTCAATTAAACTATTTTTTTTTTTAAACAATGTGGTCATTATATTTTGGTTTGAATGGAAATTCATACCTAAATGGTGAAATTAACTAAAGAAATATTCAATTGTTAACCAATCAAGATGTTTAAGATGGGAGTGGATCTAGCTTTTCAAAGGAAATATTCAATGTTGCTCAGCCCCTTAAGCAATATAAGCCAGAGACAATGTTATAATGTAAGGAGCCATCTTGAGTTTCAGTTCAGTGTAAATACAATGTTTTGATATGTATCAGATCTTCTAACTAAAGGAACTTTTTATAATATAAACAGTATCACTAAGGTTAAATGAACTACTAAGATTAAAAAAATACCTCATTTAAATAAATAATATAAATTAGATTATATTTAAAACGTTTACAATAGCATGAAAAAAGAAGACTGGATAAACCAAATGAAGATGTATATTTTAGTGAAGCACATAAGAAACAAATATATGAGTATATCTTATCTCAAATATTAGGACCTTTCAATTTGTTTTTACAATGTTTATGTTAAAATTCAATTAATTAAAATTTTTAAATTTAAATTCTAGCATTTCAGTACAATTTATAGATAATTCATAATTATTGGTACTACTAATATATCTACTAATTTATGTAATTAATTAATTATTATTAATTAACTGATTATTAAATGTGTCACTATAAACCATGTAACTTTATGATCGATAAAGAATACTCTTCTGTTAGGAGCTATTAGTAATTATTTTTATTGTTAATTAAACTAAAATGTTACATACATTTTTAGAAAGAGACATTTAATGTATTTATTTATTTAGGTAATTTGTTATTACACTTACATTTATGTTTGTTATGGTTATTACTATATTTTAACAGCCTGCATTCTTAATTTTGTCCGAATAAAATTACATAGTGACAATGATCATTATGTGTACCAAAAATAATCATGAAAAAATATACAATTTTTTCAGAACATCATAAAATGTTTTATTACCAGTCCGTGGATCCACCCATGTAGTTGCTTTTGCATTATGATCAATGAAGAATACTCTTCCATTAGGAGCTATTTGTAAACCCCATCCTTCAGGAAGGCCTTCAGAACCAGAAATATTAGATTGCTCCTCAGAACCCTAAAAATAAATAGTAATTACCAAAGGATATCAAATGTTACAAATTCAAAAAAGTAACATATTATAAGTACAGAATTAGACAAGACGCTGGATCTTCTACGCCCCGTATCAACTTCATCTACACTTATATGAAATCTCCTTTGAAATTCAGTCACAGCAGTTTCCAGATTTTGATATGATGACGAGTTTTCTGTGCTATAGACAGAAAAAAAAATTAATTGATCTTATAGTTTTATAATAAATGTCAGTATTTGAGGTAGTATTATCATGTTGTAGACTAAACTTGAAAATAAAGTTTAAATAATATTTCCAGCATTTAGAAACTTTTAAAGAATGGATGTTAGACTGAGCAAGTTTGGAGGTCTTATCTGAAAAAATTGAATGACTTCAATTTTTGTTTTTTACAGGAAAAAATCCTCACCTGGTTGTTCTTTTTGGAGTTTAGAAAAAAAACTATGATATTATCATTCATGGTTTGGTGGTTCTACAGATCAAAACTATTTAAAATAAACACATGTTTGTCATCACTCTTATTTGTAAAACAAACTAACGAGCTGGCATACCTTTATAGTATAGAGGCTAAATTATAATTTGTATAGAAATAATACAAGTTTCAATAAAAGAAGTCATCGTTTTAAATCATTAATAAATATTTCATTGAGTCAATTAAAAATAAGCCTAAAACAGATACTGAGTAAAAAACATAATTTGGCAAACATACTGTTAGGTACATTAAGATAAGAAAAGTGGATAATGGTACTAATTTAATAAAAATTACATAGTTAAAACTAAGATACGAGTATTCAAAATAAGATTATTATCTAATATATAAAGTACTTAGCATTTATAAGCCAACTCCCTACTTCATATTAAAAAAAACCGAATCCCTTTTTCTGCACCTTTGTAAACCTATTTTCTGCACTTTTATTAGTTAAAAATCTACAAAAATGTGTTATAAATGAAACTCCCTTAAAAGAAACTCATTAAGGGTTACAAGAAATAATAATTGAATCACAAATTTCATTTAATAAAATGATATAAAATCATAAGTAGTTTATAACTCATAATAAGTTCACTTTACTTTAGACACTTGAAGATAGAAAGCAAAGCAATATTCACTGACTTGGGTATTGAAAATGTATATGCCATAAGCCAGAATTAATGTCATACTAACTTTAATCTGTACATTCAAAAAGAAAGATCCTTTAAGATAAACATAATGTGGGCAATATTAAATAGTGTTGTGTAATAATGGTTTCTGGATATAAACAAAACAAATAATAGCTAGAATATTAAAAAAAGTGCTACTTTCTTTAAGCTCAGAGGGTAAGTTAGAAACAGTGTAAAATGAAAGATTTTGGTATTAATTTCCTTAAAAGCTATTTTGTAACACAAATGATAAAGAAAAAGCCTTAAAATGTTTCATAAATACATAACAATACGTTTTAAGAAATTCAATTTCAGTAATAACTATTAAACTTTTTATAATATCCTATTATTACAAAGTTTATCAAATGCAAAATAAAATCATTATTCTTCATCAAATAAAAAAAAAAAAAAAAACTAAGATAATAATCTTAATAATTAAAGACAAAATGTGTAAAAACAAACTTAATAGAAGGCCGATCCCATTGCGTTGATCTTGCTAAATGATTAACATAGTAAGTTCTACCATTTGCATCTTGTCTAGCCTCCCAACCTGGAGGAAGAAGTCCTTCATTCTAAAAAAATAAAAATAAATAAATAATTACAAGAAATTTACCTTAACAACTAAAAAAATAATAAAACCATTCAATATTACTTAACACTATCATTATGACTAAAAATTAAATTAATCATTTGCTTGGTAACCAGGATAAAATTATAATAAAATACAACATATTGAAATGTTCTTATAAGACAAGAACCAGTTTTAACCAAACCTCGAAGATCATCTTCAATTCGCAGTTTTATATTAAAATTGTACCTTGACTCTATCTCTAACTAAATAATTAGTTTCACAACCAACTGTCATCCAACACTCCTTCATGGAGTTGATGGAGACAAATTACAATGAATAATTAAGTAGAAATGATAATGTGGACCACCAAATTTGACGATTTTAGTGAAATAGTGGATACCCATAAAAACAATAAAACCTAGGCATGATGACATTGTTCTGGAAAGGCTCAAGTATGGCAGAGTAAGAGAGAGAACCAGATAAAGACATACAACTTTTAGTTAGACATTTGAATAGAAAAAAAGTGCTGAAAGAGTGGATGATAACAATTATAAGTCAAAATTTAAAGAAAGGAGACAAAACTAAATGAGAAAACCATGTAAATATATCTCTCTGGGGGAAAGTATATAAAACATTTTCTATACCCTTAAATGAAATGTTACAAGTGTGATCCAACTGGAGGTCCAAGTTTCTTCTTGGAGAAACTTATTTGGCTTTATGTCAAATAAATCTACTATCAATCAATTTTTTTCAGCCAAAGAAATGTTAGAAAAATATTATGAATATAATTATATTATTTCAAAAATTTTTCGAGACCAGGTAATATTTATCAATAAATTAATTTAATATCCAAAACAGTCTCAACACTATTTATTTATTTGTCCTACGTTTCGGCCCTTCTAGCCATCCTCAGGGACATCTAAACATTTAACAGCTTATATTACAACTTCACTTTTAAACATTTACAATAACATTATTATTTATTATATAATATA
>NW_027110142.1:109011-115662 GCF_000696795.3 Halyomorpha halys
TAATTAATGTGAGAGGAAATTTATGTTGAAGGTATGTTATATTATATAATAAATAATAATGTTATTGTAAATGTTTAAAAGTGAAGTTGTAATATAAGCTGTTAAATGTTTAGATGTCCCTGAGGATGGCTAGAAGGGCCGAAACGTAGGACAAATAAATAAATAGTGTTGAGACTGTTTTGGATATTAAATTAATTTATTGATAATTATGAATATAGTGCAGAACTACAACTTTTCATAAATTTTAATATGATTACAAATGCAATTATAGGCTCAATAGAAACAAATTGATAAAAGTAATGGTCACTCTGGAAATACTAAAAAAGTTAATTATACTAACAAGGATGAAACTGGCAGATGGAGCTCTTGTCAAGCAAAGAACTAACACATAGAAACAATTAAGGCAACAGAAATAGCCGATAGCTGGTATTATTTTGCTCTTCAGAAGACGATAAAGTTTAGAGGCTTAACCAAGTTAAGGTCATAGAACAGTCATTTGGCCAGTTGTGTTACCTGGCTGTGATATTTGAGTAATTACCAAGGAGAGTATAAGGATATTAAAGATATGAAAAAGAAAAGTATTCACAAGAATATATGTACCAGTCTGTGAAAACGGCAACTGGATGATTAGAAAGAATGATTGGATCTGGAAACCTTTGTTAAAAAAAACTAGATGAGGTGGTTAGGGGTGGTGGATGGAGGGAATGCTTAGACATCCAACTTTCTAGAAGGTAAACCTGGTGAAGGGAGAATAAGGAAGTGTCCACGCTTAAGATGTAAAGATAATACAGTAAAATTGTTAAGAGGAGTGGGAGCCCAAGGGTAGATGAGAATTTCCCAGGATAGTAAAGAGTGAAATAGGATTGTGGAAGAAGCTCTAGGCCTTTTATTGATATAGTTAGATAGTAGATGATTCAGTATGTTTTATAATGAAAAATAGATATATTAATTTTTAAAATAAGATTATTTTACAGCTGTATAAGAATTGTGCAATTAACAATCAAACGTATTGTCAAATCAAAGGTACAAAATTTAAATTCATGTTACTCTAATCTCAAAAACTCGAGGTATGAAGGATTACGGTAAATGCAAACTGATTCTAATAAAACTTATCACTTCTGAGAAAGAACTGTAATACAAAAAAAACTCCAAGGTGTATCTTTCTCATATTATTTCTAAGGAAATTCAAAAAACAATAAAGGGATTGTTAGAAACAATGATGAAAACCAAAAAATTAAAGACCAACATCCGTCTCAACATTCTAATATTTTAATTGTCCTTAATTATATTAATTTAAAACCAAAGAAAAGAACTATTTCATAATTTTGGAAGAAATGAAGGCTTTACTAACACATTATCAATATTGAAAATGAGAGAAATTTAGGTTAAATTTTCAATTGGTTGTTGCTTGACAATTAAGCCTTAAGATTAAACAAAGCAATAGAGAATATTGCTAATTATCACTTACATGTGTGGTGTTCAATGGGGAATGGTCAACTAATTCCCAACCATGCTCCTGTTCTGTATTATCCTCTATTCCGACGGGGACTGATGAGTCATTTAAATATGCATGATAAATTACTAAATGACCTCTAACACGAGATCGTGCGCTGTAAAAAAGAAAGAAATATGTACATTTAAAAAAAAAAATTATGTCAATTTGAAGAACATGAAAATCATACAGATCAAATCATAAAGTAGATAAATTCAAATGCTGGTAAATAATATTAAATCACTAATAAAAGTTCTAATGCGGTAGTGAAAAAGAAATATAAACAAGTAAAACATTAACAAACAGGTGAAATGTAAACTCAAGAAAAACCTTCTATGAATAAATTACAAACTTATCATGATAGAGAGGTTAGATTGAGATTTTCACTCTTGAGTAACATTCATTAATAGGAAACAAAAATTATTAGGAAAAAATATTTAAGCAGTAGGGATATAATATCAAAATGTATTCATTACCTACGAGGTCTCAATATATATTGTTGAGAAGGTACAGTGTGTCCTTCAGTTTCTTTGGGTAAATTTAACAATGATAACTCCACCATTCCAAGGAAATCATCCCTGGTTAATCTGTTTTCATCAAATACTTGTAAGACTAACTTATGTTCCGAAGGTTTTACCTAAAAATTATTTTTGCAAAATGAATATAATTATTAAACAATCAGATCAGCAATAGAGAACAATAAAGCTCACCTTAAATATAAATTCTTCATTCCAAATAGGATCCAAAGTCTAAAATCAAAACATAAATCACATTAAAAATCTTTAAAAAACAACATAAAATAACAAAAAACACCTGGTTTCAAATTAGTTTTTGAAAAAATTTAATAATCTATCTCATCCTAAATTCAATAAATGCATAATTACTGCTTTCCCTACACTAGGTATTAAAACTAGTGTAAAATAGATTTTAATAAATCTTCGAATAAATGATGAGAAGATAGTTGACCGTAGATAATATATATGATGAGAAGATGGTTGGGAGTCCAGTTAGTAAAAAACACAAACAAGTTGAGAGAACTTATTTAATTGTGTCGTTTTGGCCAGAGTTAATAAAATGTATTTTCAAATATTTTACAATGTGAGTGCGCCGATGTTACATTCCAGTATCTCACAAGTTTAAGAAAACTTTCACTTGGTTAAATTTTTTTTCAAAAAGTTATAAATAAAGTATATATAAGAAGATGGTCAGGGTTGCGGTCAAAAGATAGTTCTCTTTTGACCGCAACCCTGACCATCTTCTTATATATCCATTTTTACTGTCAACTATATATACATATATAAATAAAGTAGCTTTCTAGCGTTATATTTAGCATTCAATTCTAGTTTTATTTGACATTGAATTCTATTCCTGTAAGCCATTGCAGAGTTCAGCAACCAGGAAATAAACAAGGTATGTGAGACTTCTTTTTATTATATTAGACAAAATTAAATGAAAAATTGTCAGAACTTTATTGAAATTTTCATTTCAAATAAAAAATTCTCCACTGAAACTGTTCAAGGAGAGCAATGGTTTGATAGTTGAAATGTAGGTAAGCATGAATGCTTACACATTAGTTAAAATATCTCTTCCCCAGTTTTGAATTGCTCGTCTAACTTTTTTCGGTATTTCATTGATTGTGGTACAAATAGTCGTAAATTCAATCAAAAATACCTCCTTTCAGTCAAAAAAACAACTGAGATGACTCTATAAGCAAACAGTTTTTTTATGCTGCCACTGATATGATTGATGTTTGGTTTAAGATGTATAGAACTATAATTTCTTTATATCAGCCGAACAAAAAGTTGAAACAGCTTTTCCACATCTCATGACATGGCAGAGCTGCATATGCAGTTTTTTTATGCTGCCACTGATATGATTGATGTTTGGTTTAAGATGTATAGAACTATAATTTCTTTATATCAGCCGAACAAAAAGTTGAAACAGCTTTTCCACATCTCATGACATGGCAGAGCTGCATGCACCATTGTAATAAAATGGTAATAACACTGTTAGGAAATTTAATGAAATTGAGAGGAAATAATCAAAATAATATTAGAAACTATTTGCTAAAGTCCATATATTATTGAATATAGCACCTGGGAAAAAATAAACACCCTTAAAACTTCAACATATTTTATTTAAGAATTGAATGTTTCATACTACCCATGCATCGAATGATTGACCAAGAGGTAGGATGAAATGATAGATGATGATTGCTATTTTGAGGATTAAACTGAGGGGAGTGAAGTACTCGTAGAGGAACTAACTTCATAGGTAAGTAAAATATACTTTGAGGATTAAACCTAATGTATAAACTACCCCCATCATACTGAATTTTTTAACATGGAGGTAACATAACTTTATTTTGTTTTGACTCTATTATTAAATATTCCAAAATGGCAGATAATCATATAATAATATAATATAAGGTTACTATATGAAACTTTCAAGTAAAAAGAAAAATTATAATATTAGAAATATATCGACTGAAATGGCCTTACCTTTTTTTTGGTTTTAGTCAAAACCGAATCAATGGTTTTTTCCCCATCAATGGTACTAAGGTCGATCCTTACATATGGGTCACTAAAACATGAAATATTGAATAGAAATACTACCACAAGACATAAGGAACTAATCATTTTGTAATTTTTAATTTTATACCTAGCACCAAAAATATCCTTCTTTGCTAGCTGATGACCACTAATAACTTTTATTCTTAGGCGACTGAACACATGTTCCTGCAATGACATGATTAAGAGTAATTAGTGCATACAAAGGAAGAGGTTCCAGGAGCAACGTAACCATAAAAAAAATAGTTATACATAAAATAAGCATAAGTATTTTTACTCAGTTGAAAATTTAGTATTCTTTCAAGATGGTTCACCAAGAAAACCATTTCTTACATAATGCTATAATTAGTACCACTATATTTTGTGATAACATCTGTTATCTGGTGATTTAAGTAGTGGAAACACCATACATGGACAAGTCTACTAAAGTTATCTATTTCTGTCAGAATTAATTCAACACTCAGAATTCACTGACACAAGCGACAGCAGCTCCAATAGTGAAATTAAATACTTTAACTATTATAGAGATATCATCCAAATTAAAACTTTATCTAATCTAGGAAGATATCTTTAGCTTTATAAAATTATTTTGTTCATAAATTAAGCTTCCAGGCAGAAATAATCAAGCACACTTTACGATCTTTGAAAACTATTTTTCAACAACGGGATGATCAGTCTGAAAAGTGAATGGTGACTGCAATAAACCTGCCAGGATAAGGGTTAAGGTGGCTTTTCCTAGTAACTATTACAACAGAAGAAAGAAAAAAAATCAAAATAGTTCTGATTTATGATAAAATGTATACAACAGAAAGATAACTCTATGTTGACAGCTGATAACAATTGGAGTCTTAATATGTGTAATATTAATAGGATGGAGGAATTACAACAAGACAATAAATAGGAAGGAACAAGAAATAGTCATTTCATAGCTTACGCATATCAACTAAAAGATATTTATAAGAAGTATCCATAGAAATATGTCTGATAACAAATTATCCCATCTACAGAGAACATTGTAAAATTACTACTGTTCTTTAATAGATAAATTGAACCAAGTTTAATAAACAATAAATAAATATGGGAGAAATCCAATTTAAAACAAAGATCCTTACAGACTTTAGTAATTAACAATTTGTTTAGAAAAAAAATCAAATAAAAATAATGTTTTAAAGTAGGAATCTGATGGTCTGATCCAATCTGAATACATTAAAAAACTATTTGTAAAAATTGTAACAGTTAAGAAGCTGTAATGATAATAACAATTTTCCTGAATTAACAACACCGGAAGTGTAAAAAAAGTATGAATAAATAAATATATGAAATAACTACAACAGTTTGATAGTACTAAACAAAGAAGGTCCTTGGCTTCCAAATATTGCAATTAAAATCTAACAATATCAGTTGAGGGACACAATTTATAACCATCTTAAAAATCACAAGCAATACCAAATTGAAACCTTGTTTTACTCAAAATGCTCCACATTATCCAACCTTTCTATCTTACAGTCCATAAAGATAAATTATTAAAAACAATAACTTCGAATTTCAGAAGATGAATGTCACTAGATTACATAAACACTTACATCTTCCTCTTCAACAGGCCTATTGCTGTTAAGATGTTCAGTAAACGAGATAACTATATTAGATCTATCCAATACGGACATTATGTTCCTTAATAAACAACCATATTAACTATTAATTTAAAAGGTGTTATTACACCAAACACATCGTATAATATTTACACCTATGGTAATCAGTTTAGTTATCCAGCTGATAAAACCATATATGTACATAGAAAAGAGAAAGAACCAGTATACGAAAAAGAAATCTCAACATAATTCATGCAACACATTCTGTCGGCAGTTACGGGAAACACTAATAAATACCATTATTCAAGTAATTTATATATTTCTTTTTAGACTACTAACAATCAGAAAATTGTGTAATATTTGTCTCTTATACGTAGTAAAATTCCTTATAATATTATTTTCTTAATACTTGAGGTCGTGTAAAGTTCAATTTAATTAATATTAATTACTATTGAACCAATGTTAGTAGGAAATAAATCCACCCGCGTTGCAGAATTGTACGAATTGAGGTCCATTGTGTAGTTTCACCAATTATGTATATTCATTATAATTTCTTGATAATATTAGATTCAATTTATAGGAATAAATTTGTAGGAATCACAAGTTATTTAGTACCTTTCAATGCATTTTTCATTAACAAGTAAATTGATTTATTTTTTTAATCATTTCCTCATTAAAATCTGTTTTATAACGAATATTGGTCGATTGCATATATACATAGATACATTTAAATAATGCTCAACTCGTTATTAGTAAATGTTTTAAGGATAAGACATGTCCGGGCCTAATTCTGGCATTTCGGAGGTGGGGAGGGAAGGATTCCTTTTTTTTTTTTTAATATTTATTTATTGCTATTTAGAACTGTACATTATAATACATTTAGTAAATCTGATCTAAGTTAAATTGGAGTGTTACAGGCATGTAGAGAAACTACCCATTGGTAGCACTCTAATGACATTTTACATTAGCTGGTCTCGTGGCCATCTTCTTTTCAGGCGCC
>NW_027110142.1:115712-117918 GCF_000696795.3 Halyomorpha halys
TAATGACATTTTACATTAGCTGGTCTCGTGGCCATCTTCTTTTCAGGCGCCTCGGAGGATTGTCAGGAATGGAAGAGGATGCAAGATTAGAAACTAGGGAGGATTCCTTTTAAATTTTTTTTTTTATGGAACGATCTCTCTTCAGCTTACATATTACTGATAGGATGAACAAAATACAAATAATCCAATACTTTAATAAACTGTATACTATTCTCACTTATTCTATAATCCTATTGAAATGTGTAGAATTCGAATTCCTCATCATAAGGTTGTCTAGAAATGTTGGTTAGTTTGGCTAGTCCAGGCAACAGCTTAAGAGGTGAGATGCACTAACGCCAGAAGACCTCTCAGACAATGCCTATTGAAATAGGTTAGGTATACTGGACAGAAAGTGAAGGTATATTGGGGAGGATCGGACGTGGTGCAGGGTCAACTAATAACCGCATACTATCAGCAAGTATTACGAGTATGCGCTGTGAATCCCCACAGGAATAGTTGCCAGTTCTACAGGTATTAGCTGTAGTTCCTAGCGACAGAACAGAGACGGCCAAAGGGGGTTTCTAGTTTTTGGTTAAAAGCATGCGTGAGCGGACGTTGGTCTGTTATGACGTAGAAACTCTTACCCCCTTTCAGGTGCTTAAAATGTTTCCCAGTTTTGTATATGGTCAATAATTCTCTATCGTACACAAATTATTTCTTCTGTGAATCACTTAGGGTCTTTGAAAAGAAGCCAAGAAGTTACCAAGTATCATTTTTCTTCTGCTGTAATACAAATCATATGCGTCACTAGCTATAGATATTTCAGTAGGGCAAGGATGAATAGTTCAGCTACTTCGGCTAATTTTTTCTTCCTGGCTTCAAATGCTTCTAAAGTCCTTCTATTTCATTCAATTGGAGGTTAGTCCTTTTTTTTATTTTCCATTTGTTAGCTCGTGGAGGGTTTGCTAAATGTTTGGTGAACAGGATTTATATAAATTGACCGTATCCATGTAACGGCGGAGCTTACGAAGATTTTTAGGTTGTGGAAATTCCATTATTGCTTTGACCTTATGGTCTAGATATGTAATACCTATTTGAGTAAAATAATACTCTAGGAAGTCTAGATCCGTTACTCCCCCCAACCCCCACCGTTGGCTGAGTTGACAATGCCGAATTTGTTTAAATACAGGTGTTAGAAATTAGAACTTCTCGAAGGTGAGTCTGGTCTTTTCCATTATCAAAAGTAATTAAAAAGTTATTTAAATATTAATACAGAAAGGTGAGGTCGCGAAACTCATCGTCAAATATGAACTATCAAAAACGAAAGACTTTTAAAAAAACTTTATTGGTATAATACAAACAAGAATGTTAACATAACAAGTGCTACTGGGCTAATGACACGTACTCTAATGCTGGCTAGACTAAGTAGGGATACATACATATAGCGGTGGGGGATTAGAGCTAATGTTACATTAAATTTGGTGGTGATCGGGGGATAATTCCTCCCAACTGAAGAATGAAGCTTCCTAGCGAATGATTGGATGAGAATGTGCCCAAGGGTTGAAGAGCTATGGCTGTGGAGCTTCTGCTGTTGGTTTGTTGATGCTAAAGACTTTCCTAATTTGAGAATACTTGAGTTATATATGATACAAGCATAAGTAAAGTACAATAATTGAGAAAATTATTTGCAACATTGCAGCTATATACATACGATGATCCCATGACAAGCTATCTAATTCTAAATTGGAAGTTTCTATATATTCTAAATTATGAAAAGATATATTTGAATGAGTATAACTAACGATTTCATATGAATATGACATAGGTACTATAATAATACTAATATCCTCATTTCCAGTAATATTTACAAAAGTCTTTATTTCCTAATTTTAATACACAACTTTTAGGTATAGGAATTAATGTAGTATTAGGTTGTGGGTATAAAACATTTTGGTTATACAAAATATATACATCAATATCTTCTATATATCTAATAAAAGGTTCTTCATTATTAATAGTAGTGGTCTTACAAGAGGTAATATTATTTCTGATAACTTGATTAATGCAAGGGTTTGTATTTAGTAACACATTAGTTACACCTCCTTAATAATTAATAATTAACTAAATAATTGATAGATTTATTTATTGATAGATATTACAATCTGCCACACAGTTGTGGGCAATAGGTAATATTGATAAATGATCTCATACATACTAAAATAAAAAA
>NW_027110142.1:118978-126627 GCF_000696795.3 Halyomorpha halys
ATGGGAATGTCAGCAGTGAAGAGGATGTAGAGGACAGGACCCAGGACACAATAATTAACTAATTAAATTAGTTACACCTCCTTATCCCTCATTTTTGTGTATCAAATTGAAATGCAAAATTACATATAGTTTAAAAAAATAATAAATAAATGAATAAACATAAACTTACAACTAACAAAATTAAAAATCATTTGGAAAGTTGCCAAAAAAATTAACCTAAATAGAAACAAAAATTTTGAGGCTTTAACAATAACAATATCTTCTTTTATTTTTTTCATTACGAATGAATACATTTTTTATAATAAGGTCGTCGTTTTCCTCTAGATTCATTTTTGTACTTATAGCTCGTATGATTCCTATACCGAGCAACACGTCAAATTTATCATTAATGTCAAAAATGTTACACTTAAACAATAATTTATGGTCTAACTCTAGTCTGGGCGCGAGATATACGAAGATCGATCCGTTTCCCGATGTTTTGACTGTAAATTCTTCCGGAAATATTTTAGTTCCGTTGGGTACAGAATTTGGATTTATGTAGCTAACTTGCAATGCCGTGTCCACGAGCCATTGTTGTCCTAATAAGTCAGTAAATTGGAATAATTCTTCCGCAATATTTAAATCGTACTGTTGGGGGGATCCGGTTACGGCTCTCTTACCCTAAAAAAATGTTCGATTTTTCCTCTAGATTTGCGAGCTTTCTTTTAATTCATTATTTTCCACTTCTAAGTGGTGTACCTCGTTACTGCGAACGGTGACACCCTGTTTTGAGAATTTGGGTTAAAGGGTTTTGATGGGAAAGGTCCCCGAGGTTTATTTCCCCGCCAATGATTTTTTTCATGCCACGCTCGCGGCCGATGCTGTTGTGATGTTTTTTCTTAATTTCTAAAAGAATTTTGTGGTTGTCGGATTTCAGTTAGGTACTAGTTTTGGAGCTGACGATAGTCCCGATTTTCACATTGATTTTGGAACTGATGAAAACTCGATTGTTATATTGATATTGGGGCTGTCGATAGTGCTAGTTCTCATATTAATACGGGTATTGCAGATGCCTATAGTCTTGATTTTCTTGATAATAAGGATTGTGATGAAAGTTTGGGTACCTGGTATTCTGATAGTGAGGTCTTTCGCGGTTTCTGTAATGTTCATATCTTTTTGTTAAGTTTTTTAAAGTCCTTATGCGATTTATTATAATAGTTATGTTCTCTTCTGAATAAAGTTTGGTCGAGTCCGTATAGTCTTTCCATTATGTCTTAACAGCAGTTAATTATAGCGTTTATGATTTGGTCAACATCTACTAGTAACATATGGTTTAAGAAATCAATTTTCAATCTCCTTCTTAACTTCCTGAAGATAAACTTTGGTATTTAGTGGTCACTAGTCGACCTTTGTACCAATTTAGTGCTCCACGACTCCGGTGGGTAGTACACGTTTCGTTGTGATTTTAGTTATGGTGCAACTCACTTAGAGAATCGTGCATAGTTTTTATTTGTAGGAACTACTGGGCACTCAGGGATTTCTTCCTCAGAAATATTACTTGATGTCCTCTGGTCTTTTAGTTGCTTAATTAACCTTCTGTTTTTCAGGCCTATTGTTAATTGATGCCCGTAGAGAAAGTCCGTACCAAGTATTACTTTTCTAAGGTTAGCGATGTTCTTTCCTTCTCTTTATCAAAGTGTTCGAACATACTTACATTAACTTTCTTAGAAAATCTATAGTAAATATCATAACCTCACACTCACAATGGACGCCAATCAATTTGCACAGTTCATGCAAATTGATTGGCGTCCATTGTGAGTGTGAGGTTATGATATTTGCTATAGCTTTTCTAAGCAATCATTCTTGAAGTATATAAAATATAATATTAAATATTGAATATTACATACTTTCTCATTATTCGTTCCTTTTTCACAGACAGATTATTTAAAGTAAACCACAATGGTTCCTATTCATCCCTCTTCTTTCAGTCCGCTGGTGTTCCTCAGGGTAGTATCCTCTGATAGCAGACATCCCAACCAATCCTAACACTATCCTCACCACATATGCCGTGTGCTCGCTGTTAATAATAACCCTTTAATTGTATCCCAAACTCTTCAATCCCATATCACAGCCCTCGAAGAATGGTGTCGCAATTGGAGGATTAAAATAAATTCCAACAAATCCCATCAAATTACCTTTACCCTACGTCGTAAACCTACTGATTATCCTACAGTATAGTTCAATCATGTTGCCCTTACCCCTGTTGAATAGATCCGCTACCTTGGACTAGATCTGGACAAACGACTAGCCTGGGATCCTCACACAAGACTGAAAAAACAGGAAACTGCACGTCGATTTCGACCATCACAGCACTTACTAGACAAACGGTCCAAACTTCCAATTCATAACAAAAGATTTATTTACATGACAATTATAAGGCCTATCTGGACATACGGCGTTGAGCTTAGGGGCTCCACTAAACCTTCGAATTCCTCTCGTATCCAATCCTTACAATCCAAAATCCTTCGTAAAATCCTAAGCGCTCCCTGCTTTGTCACAAATAAAATTATCCACAAAGACCTTAATGTTCCATTTGTAACCAATCTAGCCCGAACCAGATATCAATCCTTCCATTACAAACTCCCTAACCACTCAAACCCATTAGTTTCTAATCTTGCTTCCTCTTTTATTCCGGACAATCCTCCGAGGCGTCTGAAAAGAAGATTGCCTCCAGACCTTATATTGTAAAAATGTTTTTAGAGTGTTACCAATGGGTAGTTTCTCTACATACTTGTACCATACCATTATGATTTCCTCAAATTTACTTGATGTATTTATGTAAAGTTGTAAATATCAATAAATAAATTATAAAAAAAAAAAATATTGAATATTAAAGTATTTAAATCGTTGAGTGAGGCATTGTGACTACTTACCCATTGGGAGTGGGTGCCATTTTCAATACTACCACGCGTAACTGAAAGAAAATTAGGAAACTGTGGATGTACAACAAAATAATGTCTCTACACTTTTCTCCTCATCGCCACTATTAAGTCTCCATTCAGATTAGTACTGTAATTGGGGAATCACAAGGAACTTAAATAAACATTGTCCTGGGATGAAAAACACACTCTATATACGGAAAGGTTACATAATGTTATATCGTATCGATAGATCGATGCGAGAGCTGATATAATCGATAGATTGATATATAACACAGGTCAAACGTCGTTTCAAGGTTAGCTTCTACAATACCCTGGTTGTCATGTTATACTTATCACCTTTTGTTTCGTTGCTTCCCAACCTAAATTTACAGTACAATGGCAAGAAGAAAAAAATGCAGTTATTTCACCCCAATTATTTGATTTCTTTAATGAAAAATATGTATAATTACTAGTCAAAACTGATGAGTTTGCCAAGTATAGGTAGGGGGAATAAAAATGGCGGCTAATTCAAAACCTTAAAAAAATATTAATTTTTCATTCGGAGCTCTATTATCTTAATAATATCTTAAAAACTACCGACAACACTAGAAAAGCTAAAAGAACAGTGAATTTTCTTAAATATTAGTCCTAATAGAGCTATTTACGTCCAATAGTTCTCGAGATACAGCTTTTTAGATAGCAACATTTCTTAAAAATGTATTGAAAGATTAGTAGTTATTTTAGTTTCTAAAATAAATTGATTTACAGTTGTTCGGACGATAAGTTTGATTTATGAAAAACTTTATTTCAGAAACCATAGGTCGTACAGATGTCTGCCAGCACTCGAATTAAAGTCAGTTAAATTTACTATAAAATAGTTTATAACGTTTATCATTGTAGGAGTAGTAGTTTTTATGATATCTGACCAAATAAATTCGTAAAATGTTAATTTCTAGTTGTTCGTATAAAATGTTTGATTTTTGATAAAATATATCTCAAGACCCATAAGACGCACGTATGTCTGCCAGCACTCAAAATAAAGGAACTTTAACTTACTATAAAGTAGTTTATGACACGTATCTTTGTAGAGGCAGAAGTTTCTATGCATAATATTAATATTCGCATATTAATATAAATTTGACAAATGAAACTTTGTCCGAACAACTATAAATCAATTTATGTTAGCAAATATGAAAACTACAATTCATTCGACGATAAACGCAGTGAACTACTTTATAGTCCATTAAACTAGCTTTAATTTGAGTGCTAACAGACATTTGTACATTAAATGTTTTTTGAGATATATATTTTTATGAAATGTTGCTTTTAACATTAATTTTAGCAAATTTACTCGACTTTAAATGATGTTCTCTTACATTTTCTAGTGTTGTTGGCAGTTTGAAAGATATAGCTCCGAATGAAAAATCAACTTTTTTTAATATTTTGAAACAGCCGCTATTTTTTATTCCTCTACGTATACTTGGCAGAATCATCAATTTTGACTAGTAATTACATATAGTTTTCATTAAAGTAATAAAAAATGGGGTGAAATAACTGCCTTTTTATTTCCTCTTGGGCTCTTGTACTATTAAAACAAAGCGAAATATGAATATTAATAAAAGAAAAAGGGTATTAGACAGATACTGCTCTTTTCCAATAACCTAGTAGTGTTAGAAGTATACTTTAATACTCCTTGGGAAATATTAGATTAAGATTAGCTTAAATGAGTAACCATTTCACTGCCAAATACAGGGTCTTTTTTCATTGCAGTTTGATAATGGTTATATTTCGCATGAATTAGAGATGAGATGGTAACATTTTTAATAAGATCTCTGGGATCTCCTGAGCATATACAACTAGCCAGAGGCTGCACAGAATAGATTTGTCCAGGAAAATTTCAGTTAGAAGGCCAAGATCCACACCGGTTATTAGTAGAATTTTAAATTACTTTAGTACAGATTAGTAGTAGTACTTTAATAATATAAAATTTAATAAGATAAACTTACTTATTATCTTGCATGAAGATATGAAATATTAGAAATTCACAAATTCCAAATTTACTATATAATAATGTCTTTTTTAAAAAAATAAATAAATACATAAAATAATAATAATCTAGCCCGCTTGTAAAGTTTCCTTTAATTGTACGAAGAGAAAAATTTTTTCCTAGTGCTCAAATTTTCAGGAGGAAGAAGTTATGGATTCACTGAGCCCTCAGCAACTCTTGGATCAGGATTATGATGGCAGTAGTAAATCTACTCGTATTTACAGCATCTAAGAGCTCTCTTTGATTACCATTCAGTTAGACGTGCCTATTGCTTCTTTTTTTAGCTGCACATTTCGTAATTTTAATTTTTAATAAAGTTTTTTAAAGATGATTTAGTGTGTCCAGATATTCACTTATATATTTTTTTTTTGCTCCTCCTGAAGTCCTCATCAATAAGCGTTTTTGATTCAAACAAATCATAAGAACAATAGCTTTATCAACTGTCATGCACCAACTAAAGAAAATCAGAAGAGATTTAATGATGGTTTTGAAAACATTCTGTTAAAGAATGTTATTTAAATGAGAAATGATGAGGGCAGTGCTAAATCATTAGGCCAATTGAAAAAAATAAAAAAGAAAGTTATATTTTATGATATTATTTTAGCTGATCACTGGAAGATTTATATCTGTTATGAAATTATATGTTTACAGTGAAAACAAATAATTCTATAATTATAAATATGAAAAAGAGTTAATATTTATCTTCATGATTCGTATGTTCCGCAGCAACGCCATTATGATAAATGGTTACCAAGGTAGGGACTGAAAAATTCTGAGCGGAAAGTGCAGCCAAAAATTTGTTTAATGAGGTCAACGATTATATGAAGGCAGTTCCTAGAAGAGACCCTTTCCATGGAGGGAGAGGAGATATATTTACTGTTTGAAAATTCATATCATACATTTTGTTTTACTTCTCTCGGCTTAATACCAGCATGTTAATGAATTTAAAATGCAGTAAAAACTTCGCATAAGTTATTGAAACAAACAAGCTAAATAAAATATTTCTTGGAAATTAAATTTGAGAATTTAATAGGAAGAGAATTTTAACTGATCACGCGTTAAGAGTAGCAGTAATGATAACATTTCCAGCAGTAAAAAGTAAAAATTCCATATCCGGAAGAGATATGTTTTTTTATGGTAGCTTCGATGCAGCGGTTGGAATTACTAAAGCTTATCGTAAACATGTTTATCTTAAGCTGTCATAATCCACTATAGTCATGGTGAATTATCAAAAAAAAATATATCGAGGAAAGGTATTTATATGGTTAGGTATCTTTTTATACGAAGGAAAAAGGAGTACCTTAGGGTAGATCCTGTTTTTAACACATTTAATTCAGACTGCATCTATTAACATAAACCCAAAATATCTATTTTTTATGGCAACCATAATCTCATTGACAACACCCCCTCCCAACAATTTTTGCAAATCGTTAAACAATAACAAACAACTGACTTTAAAGAAATAAATGGAATAAATAAATATTAATTTGAAAATAAAAAATATATCAAATTACATTTAAGTTCTGTCAAAAGAAATAAAATTTTTCACATAGCATAATTTTAGCAAAGATGTCAGCATCATTTCCATTTGAATTTTAAAATATACAATCTTATACTAGAGTTAATTATTTAATCTAAAGGTTAGGGAAATTCTTAAATTAATTAAAGCACAAAGATAAAAAATATTTGTCTATTGGTAGTTCTAAAATGCGTGAATGCAGCACAAGCACGCTTGGATTTGTGCCCAAAAACTCGGTCACAAATTTAGCCGATCTTGTACCAGCCAATCCAAATAACTTGCAGCGACACTGCTACCTACTGGTCTCTACCGTAAGTACTACAGCTTCCAAAATCCCTATGGCCGGGCATGACGCAAACTACCAGCTAACACAGGAACTACCACTGGCAACAAGTAAACGCCGTATATATGTATTTGTACTATTCATTGCAAATACTTTAATTTCACAATTGTTACAAGTGTATAAGACATTGTAAAATTTATAAATGTATCAGTTGAATTAATAAATATTCCAATAGAATCTGCTGATCCTCAGAAAGCAAACGTCTTTCGAGAACCTCTCGATGGTGTTTAAAAGCCTAGAGATTAGACTAGACCAAAATTGTGAAGCCTCAGTGTGAATTATCGGTTCACAAGAAACATATCCTTAAGAGGCAGAGGATATTTAAATAGTGGATCAATACATTCTAGAACTATATTTCTTAGAATTGTATATTACATTTTATTTCCCTAACTTCTCTGGATATCGCCTTCTTCCTACACCACTAATCCTTACGTGGGACCCGGCGGCTGGAACCCTCCGGGCATACATAGCTCTTTGAATCTACAAGAATAGCGCCCGGTAGAATGAAGTTACTTCCTTGCAAGACCTGGCGGCTGGAACCTTCCGGGCTTGCATTCTTCCTTCGTACCTACAGGAATAGTACCCTGTAGAACGAAGTGACCATCGTTAGAGGACTTACGGCTGGCACCCACTGCACCCGTAAGTCTCATCCTATCTATTTATCTCCTAATCAACTACCTTACCTAAGTGAGCACGCATTGTTAAGGCCTTCTGGTCAAGAGTACCTAACATTATCAATTGGAGTCAGATCATAATACACAACCACCACGACAAATTTATCCACATGCTTAGTACAAGAAAACAAAATTAAATACACACACATATATATATATATATATA
>NW_027110142.1:126717-129553 GCF_000696795.3 Halyomorpha halys
TACCTTTGTACATATACACTACCGTGTTTTTTTTACGAGTCAAAAGATGCGGATAGGCCCATATTTATCCATGTGTTGGATTTTTACCTACCAAGGGACGCCGTTAAACATTACTTCATGAAGGGAAATGGCTGAAAGCCGCCTTATGGTTTTCTTTACAACATGGGGCAGCAATCGGTCGTTTATCATTTCTACTTTCTTGCATGCTAGTCACCTCTTCCACCCTCAACCTCTTAAGACATCTGTGGTGAATTTCCTCACCGCTGTCCAATGTTCTTCCGAATGCAGTATATGGCCCAACAAATTTTCTAGTGTGATATTCACTACACACAATTTCTCCAATTCACTTTTTTCTTCTGCAAAGCAAATCCTATCTAAAAACACGTCAACTTTCTTCGATCGCAATGTATGCAGTGTATTCAGCGGTGTTGTCCAATTCAAAGCAGGACTCTAAAGCATTCGTATCCAGTCAACAGTTTGGTAACATAAAGATCCACTTCACCATTTCGGTGACCATAATCAAGTATCAACTTATAGGTCCACCTTCTGGAAATTGCAGCCTCCCAACGCTGTTGCCATTGAATGAAAGAAATTTTACATAGCAGACACAGCCTGGCTGGCAATGAGTGATACTTCTAATAGATACTTCACCATCACCTTCACTACAACATAATCTGCAAAGCCCACAACTGTAGCTCCCTCTAACATTAATACATGATGTTCCACAGAAGAGACCCTAGTACGGAGTCCTCTGGGACATCACCAGTGACCTTATATCTCCTAGGACCAATGTCTGAAGCATAAAGCAGAACTCTATACGTAAAGTAGTCTTTGGTAAAACTCATAAGACAGCCTGGTACACCCACAGTCCGTAGGTAATCCAATATGCAGGCTTATCTTGCCGTGTTAAAAGCATTTTTGACATCTTGGATGATGATTGCTGCATAAAACTTAGCACCCCTCCTCCACTCCACTTCTGCAATTGCTGTACGGGGACAAATCCAATAGCATCTACCGTGGGTCGCTCTTTCCGGAGCCCATATTAAAACCTCGAGAGGTCATGTGCATGTGTGATCAGTAGTTGGAAAAGGAGGAATAAATATTTTCTGCGAGTAGGTAAAGAAGAAATTCACCCCTGTCTTCCTTGATGTATTTTACGGTTAGAAAACATGGCAGGCTGCGGTTCAGGGAGTATATCCAGCGGCTGTGCGATAAATCGGGTAGACTACAGCGCTGTCTCGGCTGATGCTCAATGTTGAAGGACTCAGGCACAGCCGTAGGTTATTGATATAGGGCATGGATACATCCATTCTGCTCGTTATGGAAAGAAGTATAGGATATTATGGTATGAAATAAAAAACACGTGTGCGCCTATCGTCGGAGCGCATTAAGTGTGCGTGCGTGGGTTTTTTTTTTTTTTACCAGGGTAGGCGTAAATCTTCAAACAATGCGGATAGGTCTGGGCCCTATCCCAACTTATCAGGTATGGGATTAATTCAATAAAACCACCTTCCAACAACTATTTCACACCCTGCACAGGACAATCCTTGAACATATATCATTGAGGGAGAGCAGCTGTGAGCCCTAATAGTGATCTTTTAAAAAAAAAAAAAAGTTCACTTATTTTTTCAACTTTATAATTTTCTTTAAGAGAAGAACTAGTTATTTCAGGCCACAAAAATTTGTTATTAGAGGTATTTTATTCTAAATCCAGTTAAATTCATTTCTGAAAATGTTATGATAGTCCAAAAAAAAAATTAAAAATCTTAATTGTACTCACTTCTTCTACATACATGGTTGAGAAAGGTTAAACCCCTAAGCTTAAAGAATTTTAATAGTTTGTGATTTGGCACATCATTAATACACAATATACAATAAATAAACCTAGGTGGATAAGATAAAATTAACAAAGTGTACTGTTAAAGAATTCATTCTTGTTATCACAATGTTAATACAGAAAAACAATTTGCCCTGAGTGATATACCCTCAGATGTGCCCAGAAAAAATTAATAATGACGAGAAATATGTACAATATTTCAGACACCAAATGCAGGAAGTATGATACAGCAGCTTAAGGACTATAGTGTTTCAGAGGGTGAGGAAACAATTTATTTAGGTTTCCCTATTTAAGTAGTAACTAATAATGAAGGGTGTAGTTTAACCCATTTAAAGCCGTTGATTGGCATAAGCAAAATTAATTTAACAATTTTTTAATTTAAATATTTTTCTATTTCATTACATCAGGTTACTATTTAAAATTTGTAATTATTAAAAATATTTTTAAAATAAATTTTGGGTTTATTTAATCCATTAAAGAATAATAGGTTGGTTCTTTTTCAACGGTAACGAGTAGTAAGATTTAAATGTTAATTTCAGCTAAATAAGGGTTGCTACAATTAAATTATTGAGATTCCTTGTTTAAAACATTGTTTTTTTTAAATTATTGGGACAAAATTTTTGTATTTCATTCAAATATTGTTTTAGTCACAAGTCAGTTAATGTTGCATTAACGCATCGGAAATTGTTGCAATTTGAATGTGTAGAAGAGATAGAGAGCTATCAATGAATGAATGAGAGGAGGAAGACTAAACTCGGCGTTAGAAGTAAGAAAAGACAAAATCGTACATTTGATCGAGAAGAATAAGTCAAGGCAAGGGTGTAGAGTATGTAAAAGTCAGACGGTTTGTGTGAGTGATGTAATGTTAAATTACAGCCAGACTACTTTAAAGCATATCAGGAATAAAAACTTAAAATTGTGATTTTTGTATTTGTAATTTTTTATTTCTTTTAAGGATTTTATGGTTCAAACAATTTCAATAAAAGTTTACTTGAAACA
>NW_027110142.1:129618-138424 GCF_000696795.3 Halyomorpha halys
TATATTTAAATTATATTACCCTAAAATTATTTCTTTGGAGCTTCTCAAAACTGTCTACAAATTCTAGTCTTGGCTGTAAATGATTTAATATGCTTAACCGCTGAAGCATAGGATTAATTCCAATCAGAAATACTTTGAATATTGCGAAATAAAATAGGCAAGCCCTAATCAGCATTAAAAATAAAACTTCCTGGTTGTGGAAAATTAAACTAAATGGCTTATCAGATTGGACGAATGAAGTTGAGCAATTTGAAATAATAACAAACGTGAATGACGAAATTACAATTTCATTGAAATTGTCGTAATATAAACTGTTGTTTATCCACCCTCTCAATTTTCTCAAAACATTTCCAAGAATCTCATGAGTTATTCATGTGCTAAGGTTGTTTCAATAACATCTATGTCTGACTACCTAAGACTAACACTAAAATACATATTCACCATATATTCAAAAGCCAACTTTCCATAAATAATAAATATTAAATAGAGTTGATAGGCAATATAAAAGCAAAAGGCTTTTCAAATTGATTTTTTTTTTTTTTAAATTTAAGCTATAAAGATAAAATAATCGTACATACAAATGATTTTCACATTAAGTACAACAAAAATAAATTAGGGTACACATACAAGAACATGTTAAACAGTTTTGTATTTATTTTTTAACTAGTTATTTATTATAGTTCTTAATTTTTAGCATAAATTATGAACACATTTTAATGTATAATTAAATAGTACTGTACTGAAAACATCACAAGAAATTTAAACAAAAATTTTCAATTTACAAAATTATGTTTTTAAGTACATTATAATTCCTATAATTTTAAGTAGCAAATAAGGCCAAAAAGATAAAGTATTGACCACCTGAGAATATAATTTGATTTTATGTGTACAAATCACAGATCCCAGAAAGGTTTTATATGAACTATAACTAAAAAGTATACATATATGTTATATATAACAACTTGACAAAAATAATATCATCTTTTTCACTATACTACACATAATTTAATACAGTTAAAACTTTCCTTAATTTAAACTTCCTCCCTGATGAGATAACTAAATGTAACAGTACCATAATCCAGGTAGCCAGCGATATGATGCACAAAAAAAAAAAGTATGACCTAATACACTGTATAATACATTTCTTTCATTAAGGAAATTTATCATGGATTTCAAAACAGTATGGTGATATAAAAATCATAAAATCACAATTTTTTAAGTCCTGGATTAATCCCTACTTCTTATTCCTCTACTAATCCTTCCACAATATAAAAACAAAATGGATGAAAACAAATTATACTAAATATACAGTGAAACCTCACTCTAACAAATACCTATAAGGTATGGGCCAATGAGGTAGATGATTTTATCTGTTATACAAAGGTGTCCATTGAGGTGGAAATGATAAAAGTATTAAATAGGAATGTAAAAGAAAACTACTCTTTTATTTTAAACACAAACTGTAACATTATAGTTTTAAAATTTAAAATTAGATTTTTCATATATATTAATGGTTGACCATATTTTTTTGGATATGAAGGATGATTGGAGGTGGTTAGGGGGATACATTTATTTTTTAATTTCTGAATATTAAATTACTGTAAATTATAAAATTTAAAATCTGTGGTAAAATTCTAAACCTAAGAAGGTATATAATATTGATAGGAGTATGAAATTTGTATTTGCTTCTGGAATGAATAGGTTCCATAATGGAATGGCCTACATTTTAGACATTTGTAGAATGTGTTAAGAGAAGTAAGACTGTAAAATGTAGAGAAAAAAAAAACACAGTTTAAAATGAATCAAAGTAATCTTAATTAGAATTGTTCAAATTAATTCCAGTAATCTAAATCAGAATAATAATTTTTATAAAAACTTATATATTTAAAATATATGATAAAATACAATATAAAAAGGTTTCAGAAAACTTTCACATTATATAAAAAGATACTAAATTGGTCATATGAAACAAATTTTTATTTAGGAGAGTTATAAGATTAATTTTCTTTGAACATTTGAAATTTCAACTGAAAAATTGCCAGAGTTAAGACTCTAGGATTATATTTCTTTTTCTTAAAGAAATTGCTTGTTCCTATAAACACATTATAAAGTCTCTCAATATCTTACTTCATAATTTGGATATTAGATTACCTCATCAGTTTTGTGACTTTTATTTGTAATGTTTCGCAAGGCTATTGTTATTATTGTCACCTGAATACCTGTAACTGTTTCTTTTAGAAAGCTTTACATTTAAACAATATTATAAATTTTAAAAATAGAAAAAACCCATAGGAAAGAAAACCTTAAGCCAATCTCTTGATTTGGTCACTGTTAATCAAGATGGTGAGAAAACATTGCCCTACAATTGATGCCTAGTAGCTATATGTTGCAAAATATTAAGTAACAAAAATTTATTTGAGCAAAAACTGGTTCCAAGTTCCCGTTATCTTATTCACTCATCACCATACCAGAGGTTAGAACAATCAATAAAACATTCATCAAGCTGCGTCTCAGTCCTTTCATCCCACAAAATGATTTTAATAAAACTACTTTAGACTGAAAAAGGACGACAGGGTTAGGACAGAACACAACTGTCTTAAATCCTACTTATACAGTAAATTAAAAAATAGACAATTCTGTATATATATATATATATTTTCTATCCATTATACAATGATATAATTGCAGAATAAACATCTGAACATAAATCGCAAACCTGACAAATTTTGAATAATTTAATGAAAAAGATCGGTTTGTGCTAGAATTACAGATGAGGACATAATTCCTCTAAAGACGTAACCAAGAACAGCAGAAGAAATATAAGAAAGAAGACAATTTATCCTCAAGAGAAAAAAGCCAAAACAAAAAATATGATGCCCCAGGGAAGAAGCTTAAAAAGTATACACTAAATGGATTTCTGGAGGAACCCATTAAGACAGTGAATTCTTTTCCTCATCTCCTGACAAATTATTTTCAAAGTGAAAAACAAGAAAAAGAATATAAAATAGCTTACAGTTTCACAGCAGAAACAAACCAACACAACATTGTTTCAGCAGTATGTCAATAGTAAGAGGTCATACTGAGAGATATAATATGTTATGAGAGTGTAAACAATTTCTTTGATATTACAGAATGTTATTCTAGAGTTCTAAGCATGGCATAAAAAGATAATTTATATAATTTAAAAAAGAAAAAAATGTAAAAATCAAGCAATTTCATCTAGGAGACACCAATACTTTAATTAGCCAACCAGTAAATCTTTCCTAAATTTAAAATCTTCATGCTCTAGGTCAGAGGTTTTCAATACTGTGCCTGCTGGCACAATTATTCCCACCTAATAAAACTTTTACCAACTATCACCAAGGAAACTTATATGTATTCAGAGGTGCTAAAAATGACAATAGTATCGATTTTGAGATGGCTTGCTCGTGTATCGATTTATTTTAATATTTCAGATTTTTAATATATTAGGGCAAAGGTCCCCCTCAACACTTTGGGAGCCTGACGTCATATGTGCCCACAGTGCCTAACTTGTTTCAGTGATAACCATGGAAACTTATGTTTTAGGGACTGTAGAAAATAAAAATGCTACCAATTTTAAGATCGCCTATTGATTGATTTTCAAATATTGGATTTCTGATATTTTAGAGTCCCTAAATATGTTTTCCAAGATATAGAAAATGAAAATACTCTTGATTTTAAGATCAATTGCTCATGTATAGATTTTTTAAAAAACTTTTTGTATTTTTAACGTATTAAGGACCTTTAATATTTTGTTGAAGGGTATGAAAAGTGAAAATTCAAACGATTTGAAGATCGAATGTTCACGTATCTATTTATTTTAACTTTTTGGATTTTTAACATATTAAAATTATTTGATAAGTTCCAAAAGATTAATAATTAAAAATTCCATCGATTTTAAGATCTTTTGATTCAATTTATACAGTATTTTTCGTTACTACACCTTCAAAAACAAATCAATAAGAAATCTGCAAAGTCAAAATAAATCAATACACTGAATCTTCAGAAACACATCAAAAGACCTAAAATGTATAAGAAATCTTAAAAGTTAAAATAAATTGATACAGATGTACATGGTCTTAAAATTTACAGTATTTTATTTTTTTGCATTTAGCAAACATATAAGTAATCTGTTAGTTGGAAGGCACCAATATAATTTTTTTGTTCATTTATTTTTTGTTTTTATTCAATGTAAATAGGGTGTTGAATATTGTTGATAATATTTTTAAAAAATAATACCGTTCTAACATGAGTATAAAATAAGTTAAATGCAGTGTTATCTACACTATCATTTAATTTTTTTATTTCTAAAAAAAGAGAAAACATAATAATGATGATGAATAACAGAAAAACATAAAATGCTATGATATAAACAAACTACTATTTTTGAATAAATACCCTTATATTTCCAATTAACCCTTTGGGTTATGAGGTCACCTCAGACATAACTTAACAATTTTTTCCTAATACTCTTAATTCATATCTGGAGACATACTAGGGTCCCTGCATAAAAATGTGCCGCCAGACAGTAAAAAGTTCAGGACCTTTGATCCAGGGCCTCATACTGTTGGCTAATAATTAGAAATAAACAATGCTTTTACTAAAATAGAAGACAACTTAAAGACATACATTTAACTAACAAAGAAAACCTTTAAAAAATAAATATTTTGTCTGAACAATTCATGGAATGTAGAAGGATTAGTACTACAAATAAAGTATTACAAAAATAAAACTAACAATTATAATGCACTGTAAAATGCAACTTAGAAAATGGCTGACATCTCTAAACCTAGAATGAAGGCCTTCTAACCATAGAAAACCAAATTACACCACTAATACCTGAAAAAAAAAATATTTTAATTATAAAAAAGATTATTTAAAAACTTAATTCATAGAAATTGTATAAAGTTTGTGTTTGAAAGGCGCAAAAAACATTAAAGATGACAAGTTATATAATAATAAAGTTTATATCATTCATTTTAATGGATCTCTCACTATCTTTATTCTTGTACAAGGAGAAGATGGTTGGGGGTGCGGTCAAAATGAAACACAAATAAGTTGATGTAACTTATTTAATTGTAATAAACAATTAAATAATTACACAATTATTTGTGTTTCATTTTGACCGCACCCCCAACCATCTTCTCCTTGTACAAGTCATCCACGGTCAACTATCTCTCATAATTATCTTTATTCTTATCTGTTTCAGCTCTCATACCATTATCAAGGAAATTTAAATTGTTGTATCCAAGTTTTTCTATTGCAGGCAATTATGCATAAACATTTATATTCTTATTCCATTCAATTTAACAATTTATGCATCAGCTTATTTCTTATAAAATTTTAATTAACATAACCTACCTTCATTAAAAGTGTGGCAACAAATAATCTAATGGTTAAATAATTACAGTGAATAAATAAGAGTATAAATCTTAATGTATTGACTTGGGCATAATAGACTACAATAGAAAAAAATTTCAAAACTCGGATAAATCAATTTTAAGATTCTCCTAGAGCGTTTTTACTTTAACTTATGGAACATAAAAATTATATGGAGTATACAGTAAGGGTAAGAATTCTGGATTAAATAGATAAGAAAATAAATATTTTTGTGTTTCCATGGTTATTATGACAATAGTCATTAATTTTTTGATATGACTATTGTCCTAACAACCTTAGAAACATGAAAAAATAGCAATAGTTGATAGTTTTTTTACTAACTTATAAATGGAAATATAGTAAGGGAATATATTGCCACTGTGAATAATGAAGAAGGAATCATTTTCAAACAAGTAACGATTATTTTCAACTCAAAGTAGGATTGAACTACACTGGTAAGGGTGGACTTATTTAGGAAATCTTGTTATAAATGAAGAAAAAGACTATAAACTTATAACAATTATATCAGGATGTTAAAATATTATATATTAATTTTTTTTTTGGGACTGGGTACTTAAACTAGAAAATATCAAATTTCTTTTGATCTTTTTCTCTCACTATCTTAATTCTTCTCAGAACATTACTCAAGGAGACTGAAAATTGATTTTTACGACTTCTTCATAAACAGAAAATATTCTTACTCAAATGAAATAATACATTATTAATTGAATAAAAATGAAAGAAATAATTTGATTTACAGAACAAACAAATAGTAAAATCAGGTAGAATGTAAAATTGAAATCAATTATGAAAAACATTTTAACTTCAGTTTGTTAACAAAAAGTAAATAGTAATGATACCACTAATTCCTAATGTCTCACACATTACTTATCCTATAACTATAAAAAAATAAAATGTGGTTATGTAATGTAGCTTTTAACAGGTAGTTGGGCTACAAAACTCAAAAAAATTTCTTTTATGGGGTGTAGTTCAAAGAGTTGATAATTTAATTTTATGGAGAGGAGCCTAAGCAACTTTTTTCAGGTGGAATAGCTATATCAAAGAAATTAGTAGCCACAAGAAAGTATTTTTACTGGTGAAGGGCTCAATGTTGTAGTAGATACACTATTTTATAAGGAGAAAGGTAAAAGGAGTAGAATCTTTCACCAGCAATAGGTTTTTGGAGATATTTATAAAAGAAAACTTCATTTTATCCATCAAAGATAGACATCATATGTTATTTCTAATCTGGTGTATTAATTTTATGGATTGTAATAAAATCATGATTAATTAATGTGTTGCATACAGAAAACATAATCAATAAATCACAAGATAAATAAGAAAAATTAAAACAGTAAATTACCTGTAATAATTAGGCTTAAAAGGCCCAGCTTTGTTTAAGCCCATATATTTAGCTTGATCATCGCTTAATTCTGTCAAATGAGCATCAAACGTCGGCAAGTGTAAGCTTGCTACATATTCATCTAAGAAATAAAGGCATATATTTAATTATGTTTGACAACCTCAAAAATATTAAATTATGCATGAAAAAAATATATTTTAGTTATATGCATTAATATACCATAGAAACAATAGGAAAAGTTGGCTAACATTCAATAATTACAATTTTACCCACAAAAATCACTAACTAAAGAACTATAGTTCATAATTTTAGGTATAAAAGTTAACATTGTGCTATAAATCAGGGTTACTTAGAGGCTGTGGAGTAACTTCGTTATCAGAATTGATTTAGAATTTGAAATTACCTGGTGGCTGAAACATTGTTATATCAAGACTAAACAAAAGTTCTTTCAGATAATTTTCCTTAATTCTTGATATAGCAATGTTTCAGCCTGCCAGACCATTTCAAATTCTAAATATATTTAGAGGCTGTGGAGTAACTTCGTTATCAGAATTGATTTAGAATTTGAAATTACCTGGTGGCTGAAACATTGTTATATCAAGACTAAACAAAAGTTCTTTCAGATAATTTTCCTTAATTCTTGATATAGCAATGTTTCAGCCTGCCAGACCATTTCAAATTCTAAATATATTTGTAATTCTAAATTTACTTGTACCAAAATCACTCCATCATTTCCAAGTAGTGCTAGATTCATCCTAACAGATAGGCAACTAGAATATTGACTGATAATAGTCAATACCTATAGAAGAATTACTTATTATTCAATAAGAAATAAATGAAAATATTCGACAAATATATATTATAGACCCATGAAATAGAATACTGTTCAATAAGGAAAATCTATAGTGTGGGTTAAAACACCAGCATAATAAAGCAGTATAATTGAAAGTGTTTTGTATCCAATATGTTCAAAAATACTCATAATTGGCAATAAAATCAACCCTGGCAAAGTTCAGCGTAATACAGAATAAAGCAATTTTGTTCATTCTGGAAACTCCAAAATCAACCCCCGTTGCTACTACGGAAGTTCAGAGTGAAGTTGAACTTTTTGCACAGCTGAGATGAAATAGGAGGTAAATTTTAGGAATGCCTGAAAAGAGGGACTACATCTTACTGGTAGCAGTACAAGCCTTCTGCTGAAAGGCTATCTAGCCAACATTAGTTTTGATCAAAGGTCAGATTCCATATTCATGCTATAGAAATCTCATATTTTATTGAGCTTGAGGCCTCTGGGCATCAGGAAAATTAAGAACAATACATTGTTCCTTTTTTCCAAACTTGTAAACCCCAGACAATAGATAGTTCTATTGTATCCAGTGTTTTGATTTTTAGTATATAAAAAAATTGTCACTACTTGTTGGATCCAAAAAATACTATTTATTGTATTTATAGAATCATACTTATTTATTTACCAGTTATCTTTCAAAACAAGCAAATATCAAAATACTTATAATAAATGAACAAGTCTTGTTGCCACTTGGCCGAAAGTTTTTTGACCAAACTTGGGGGGATTACACAAGCTAGTATGGCTTTTGAAAATAGTGCCTTTACATTGTTCTGTTTTATTGTTTCAATTTATCATTTATCACAATTATTTTGAGTAAATGCCATGTGTCTCTTCTGCTTTGTTCCTGATCAATAATGTTAAATAATAGTCAAGAAAAAGTAGTTTCAAAACAGAAAATTTATGTTGCTGCCTAATATTTACAACTAATATCTTTTAAAAAATCTCTATTCAAATTGCTTTGGTTATATATCTTTTCTTGTTATATTCCAACCTTTTATTTTTTATTTTACTCCCTATAGTACTATACAAACTATCATCCAGTATCAGCAATATTTATAGTACACACCTTCTGCGAATAAGGAGCTTTAACTGAAGTAGAAGAAAATTTATTTAAAGAATAAGTATGATGTGGATTTAATACAACTCAGTGGTTAAATAAGGTGGTTTAAAATAAACCAAAATGGTATATATATATA
>NW_027110142.1:138564-147116 GCF_000696795.3 Halyomorpha halys
TATTTGGTTAGTGTGTTGAACTCAACTGTTTTTAGAGTAGAGATGGTTTATTCTTTAGACAAACACATTTATTGTCCTTTGATAAGCACATACATATACCCCGCAAACACAAAGTTTCTATCACTTGAATAAAAAACAAAGTTTAAAAATATTAAATGCATACCCATTTTTTTGGGAAGTAGATAAACATCTGACTTATATCTACCAGTCGGGGCATTAAAAAGTTCAATAAGTGCTAAAGCCTGAAAATAAATAAAAAAAAAAACATACATAAGATATGAAAACAATTATAAATTATTTTGAAAACTATTCAGTTAAGATATTAACAAATTCGCTTCTTATCATACCTAAAATAATTTATACCGATTGAGATAAAAGTAGATTAGTGTAACATCACTTGGGAAAGCCCACGCACAGCTGTAGGTTATTAAAATTGGGCATGGTCCATCTCTTCTGCTCTACATGGCCACGATATCGAGAGATGTGTTGTGTACCATGGCTTGCAAAAAGAACGATCGTAGCCATCTACTGTTGGGTGTGGCCTTAAGGGTGATATTTTCATCTATAATAGAGTAGAATGTATTCCCAGGATTGAGGAAAGAAAGGAGATGGCCAACTTATGGCAGAAACAGAATCTAACGGAAGGTTGACCCACAGACTGATTTTCTGTATTAAACTCTGGGTAGATAGGGAATATAGAGAAGATGACTACTAATTCACCCAGTTACTCACAGAATATAGTGGTTTCAGGACTCTAACACTAGACTTACTAGTCCAGGTTCAAATTGAATGATACAGCCGAGTACCTTGAGTGCAGGTAAAAAGCTGGTATTCATTATTCTCCCTAACATACAAATTTTTATAACAACAGAAAAACTAAAATTGTTTATTAAAAAATTTTGCCTGACCTGGTCCTTCGATTTTTTTTTTTCTCAAAAATTTCAAATATTGCGATAACTTCAACACAATTCTACCAAACCAAACTAAACTAGAGTAGCTTAGAGCTTACAAATGGAGAAATGGTACAAACCTAACCTCGTTTGAGTTTTTCTTTATTATACACAACTTGTTCTTCCTAATAAAGGCATACAAATAAAGTGTAAGAGTTAAATTGAGTCCACTACTTGTTGACCATTTCCTTTCATTCCTCAGTTCAACTTAAACTTCAGGCTACCAAACATGCCCCTTGTATGAAACTGTATGAAATGCATAGATCACACTTAAGGTACTCTGACAATAGATGGACACCACCCAAGACATCTTTCCATATTGTGGCCGGGTAGAGCAGAATGGATGGACCATGCCCAATATCGATAACCAACAGCTGTGTCTGGGCCCTCCTACATCAGCTAGGACAGCGCTATAGACACTCTAGCCGCGTTATCACACACCCGCAGGATATGCTCCCTGGATCACTATAGTCCCATGGATGCTGGCCAATTGCGGATAAGTATAATACTCTGGGCAGCCCCGATTTTTTGCCTCAACAACCAACGCAATGTCATTAGCAAAACCCATTGTTTTGGCACTCTGGCAGTCGGAGAACTACATCATACATCATATTCTACAGCTGAGGTGCCAGCACTAAACCTGGCGATCCCCCACTAGTTATATTGAAGCTCCTCTACTCATCCTTTGTGGAACATATCAGGGTCAAAATCCAAATTGGGTCCTTGAGAGGCCTCCTACACCTGCTGTGATCTGTTGTAACCAGTTACAAAGAATATTCTCCAAAGCTAAGATATTATCATGATAAAGGAGCCATGAACCCATTCTTGAGTTCAGCCAAAGATTCTGGAGAGCTTGCATTACTTTAGGGAAACATCCCAAGGAGTAACATTTACCTGTGGCAGTCTTCTGCATTTGTAAACCACTTGCTCCATAATTCCCCAGAAATAAAAAAACTCTGCTTCCATTCTTTTCTTAATGGATCTGGAGTTCCATGCAAAGTTGTAGAATAAATCGCTATGAAATCAACTTTAGATCAGGGCAACATCTCAGACTCTTTTTTTTTCTAGCACAGTCAGAAGGAAAATGACCAGTGAATCAGCCAGCTACTGCACAGGTTGGGACAGGTTTATGCATGCGCCAACTCTTCCCCTCCTCTTGCGATTCTATCACAAGTATTGCAAAACTTTCCATGTGGCCTTTGTAAATATTAAAAAAATGTAATCAATCTACCAAGAATTAATTTTTTTTTATAAATATAATAAAAAAGTTTATTTATATTTATTGTTTAAAAAAAAATTCAGGTTGAATATATGATAACATTTAAATATAAAATGAATTCATTTTAACTGTTCCATTTTATATTTAAATTAAAATATATAACAGAAATATGGCTAGTAATATAATTTTTATGAGATGAAAATTACCATCTTATTCTATCAGGTTGTAAAATAAGTTCATAGCATTTTTACTGGTGATTTCAATAAAAACTTCAGATTCTTGTAAATATTTTTAATCAATTAAATATGACCCATTTTGATCTATTACAAGTTGCCATCTTTCAGGTAATTTTTTAATTCCGTCCTTCCAGAACTTCTCAGATTTTTGTGCAATGAACTCCTCTATGTGCATTTTGCAGTCCTTGAGCGAATTAAAATGTTTCCCATTAAGAGAGTTTTGAAGGACCCAAAATAAGTGAATAAAATCATTAAAGCCCAATAAATCATTAAATGACAAAAATTAATTTTTTCTCTTCCATTTTGAGCAAGCAAAATACCACTTAAAGATAAGGAAGCTTGGTTGAAACTGATGTATAAAAGAGCCTTTACTAATCCTTTTTTAGAATATGTAAACATTACTAACCAAGTAAACATGATTTTATAAACACAGAGAGGATTAAATTGAAAAAGGCTACAAACTTATTTTACAAACCAATAATAAGAGTGGGAGGTCTTAAGTTTACATTGTGTGGGGTCACCACAAATTAAAAGTCAACCCAGGCTGGAATCACATTGGCACTGCTACATTTACGAAGTTGCTAAGGTGAGGCCTTACCACTCTTGCCTACAAAGACCTTCAGAGCCATGCTAACTACAACATAAATGAAACACCCACTCATATAAGAAAATGAAAAGTAAATTTGTCTTCCACATTCCTTTGTCATTCTCTGACCTTGCCTGAAAAGCCTTTTTGCTACATAGAACACTTAACAAAGGTTCTTAAAGTATTTAAAAGTGAAATATGTGATTTATTTAGGTCAAATTTCAGTTCCATCATAGGGATGAGAAAATAAACTAAAACGTGCATATAAAAAAAAAAAACAAAAAAAAAACTTGGAATCCTTTGCCAATTTCATACTATCATTTATTTTTGAAATTTTAATAAAAAAAAATATATTTTAAAGCAAACACTATTTTTCTTGATTCCAAATTTGAGTGAGTCAAGTATAATATAAGAAATTTTTTTTTAAAAAAACCTGAGTGGCAGCTGTGATAGAGACAACAAATGAGGGGAGACTGGAACAAGATAAATTAACAAGGCGTCCTTCAGCTAAAAGGACTATTCGTTTTCCATCAGGCCATATCACATGATCCACTTGTGAACGAACTTTTTCCCAAGTAAGATCGGGAGTTCTTAAGCTATTCTGTAAAAAAAAAAAATGTCATATTCAGAAAATTTAAAAAGTATAATAATAGCCTGGAATAAATCATAATTTTACGAGAGGCAATAGATTAATAAGGGTTTAAGCATGTTTTAAAAGTTCAAAGGGAAGGGGTATGATGTACAACATGACTATGACAGGCTACTATGCCTCTCTGAATCTACTCTTACCAATTGATGGGCTTACTCAAAATCCCCATGAAGGTGTGTTCAATAAGCAGAAAAGTTGGTAAAAGGTGAAATTCCGTACAAGGATGCTTGGGGCTAACTTGACAATTGACAGGAAAAAGGGTGTGCCAGCAAAAATTATATGAATTATGCTAGTTTTTAACATCTCTCCCCTTAGTTAGTTACCCCATTGCAAAAATATAGGAGAAAACCATCCAACTGGTCAGGTAGGAACCATCTAGATCCTAGTCAAATATAACAGGTGAAAATGATCAAAGGTGTTCCGGACAAAGTAGAACAATGCATCCTTTGTCTTATTGAAAGAAGAGGGTATTCTAAAGACTAAGGGGTGTAGGCCCTAAGAAGTATGTGATGGTTGGTAAGATATTGACAAAAAAAGATCTAGCAGAAGTGGATTTCTTATAGCTACTTACTGAGCAAATATAGCATCTAGTAGAGAGACAATTTCAATCTATTCAAAAAATGTCAGAATATAGGCACAGCCTACCAATTCTCACAATTTTCCCATCATCAGGCTTATCGATTAATAAATACACTTCCCTGTTTATGCGTCTTCTCCAAGCTGAACCATCCTTTACAGGGCCGTAGATGTGTCTGAGTATCTTTCTCTCCAATGTTTGGAGATCCCTTTCATCGGACTTTGAAAGTGCCCAAGTTTCCAATCAAATCAGCACTGGTCGAATTAGCGTTTTATATAATCTAGTTTTTGTAGATCTTAATAATGAGCTACCATCTCAGTGCCGACGGAGTCCAAAATAACACCTATTCGTCTCCTTATCTCTGCCGAAATGTCATTAGTGTTATTGACTTGTAATCCAAGGTCCACAAACTCCTCAACTCCTTTGAAAGAATTATGACCAATTTGGACAAAATCTTTGTTAAAACCTCTTTGTTGATCAGCAATCATATATTTGGTTTTCTTAGTAATAACAAGTCTCAATTTCCAGAAAGCATCATCAAGGGCAAGAAAGGCCTCTTCCACTACAACTTTTGATCTCCCAATAATGTCGATATCATCAATATATCCCAGGATTTGTACCATATGATTAAAGATGGTTCTACTGGTCTGAACCTTTGTTTCTCTAATAGCTTTTTCCAAACCAATATTGAAGAGCAGACAGGCTAAGTTGCTATATATTCTACAATGAAACTCTGTTGGTATACTGATTACGACAATGAATCTCACTAAATAATATTAGGAACCTGTAGTACATTCTATAACAAAGTAATAAAATTTTCACCATAAAAAATTAGGAATTGTGGGATGAAAAAAGAAAACAAATGATCAGTTGTTCAAAACATGTGCTCAATCGATAGAGGGAAGGTTGGTTATATGGAGAAGGGTAAAAATATTGTTATCATGACAAACCAAGAAATTTTCCAGCTAAGATTCCATACTTACCATAGTCGTTAAAAACCTGAGTAAAAAAGCCACTATTTTCTTGACAAAAGTTTATTATAATATTTTTCATTTACGATACGTCCCACCATCCTGGAAAATAGCCACCAATTTCAGAAACCCAACAAGGATCCAGCAGATATTGGTAATTGCAGACAATTAGCCTGTTAAATATACTATCTAAGATATTTGGGTGTGAGTAGCCTTGGGGAAAAATCTGATGGTTGAGTGTGATCATGAACAAATCACCTTCTTGCACACCATTGTTCAAAAACCAGTACTTCCTTACAAAGAACTGAACCCCAGATCCATCTATGCATAGTAGCAGTACAGATTTTTTTTTCCAAATCTAAGATATTTGAAAAACTTTTGCTGAACAGATTGTTGAAACATATATCATAGGGAGCATATGACACTTACACAAAACCTAAAAATTGAAGAAAATGTGTGATGGTAAGATTCAAAATTGTGTTGAGTTAACATAGAATGGCCCATTCCTAAATTATTTTGCAGAACCCCTGAAGAGGTTTGCGGAACACTGGGTTTCCCCCTTGGGAACTACAGAGCTAGACTGACAGACCTTATCCCGAAAGATATCATGAAAAGAATCAAAAGAAATGCTTTTCCTTGACATCAAAAAGGCATTTGACAAGGTTTGGCACATGGGTCTCATCTATAAGCTCATAAACTACAATTTCCCACCATCCACTTCCTTGAATCCTACCCCAGAAATAAATCCTTTTTCACTGCAATACATAACAATAACTCATCAACCCACAACTTATCAGCTGGTCTTCCACCAGGCTCAAGCTTTTCACATCCATAACTTATGTATCTCAGACCTTTTCTCACACCCATCTGGAGAAAGATCAATCTATGCTAAAGACAGTCATTTATAAATTGTTATATAGAATAGATACAATAGTAAACAGGTTACAGATTTTTAAAAACTTAGCGATTATTTAAAAAAAATAGAAGATTAAGTAAATAAACCAAAACCAATTATATTCACTAAAAGGAGAATGTCCACAATTTAAAACAGTTATTAATGGTACAACAATCCCATGGGCTCAGTCTATTAATTACTTAAGCTTAGAACTGGACAAACTTTTAACATTTTCCAGGCACACTCAAAACAAATGCAATACTGCTAAAAAAATCATCAGCAAAATGACCCCACACTTTCATAGACAGTCTAAATTATTAGCTAAAAACAAATTAATCCTATACAAAACAGTAATACACACTATAATAACTAAATCTACTCCTGTATGGAGCTAAATATGTGACTCTAAATACAAGAAATTAGAGGTTATTCAAAATATGTAAGAGGATAGTAAACGATTATCGTCAGCGCTCCAGAATTTCAAGCATGTTGTTTGACTTACAGCTCAAGACGTTTAAATATTACACATACATTTGAAACACACAACTTTTTCTCTCTTACTTCCCTTTCCCACAGCCTGTTTAAACAAAAAATAGGAGACTACAACAAGATATCACTGAAAAAATACACCCACAAACGCACCAAACATATACTAATAGACAAAACATAAACAAAACTTCAAACCTGAATTGTGCAAAACATTATTTTTATTACAAAAAAAAAAAAAAAATACTTACAACATCTATTTCAGTATTTGAGTGTCCCATATTACAGATAACACATCCATTTTTCATTTTATCCATATGTTCCCTGGTAACAACATTCTTGTTTCCTGTTGCAGTTATGACTATATCAACGGTACGAATAACTTCATTAAGCTTTACCACTCGAAAACCATCCATACTAAACAAATAATTTAAAAGTAATTTATTTTATAGTTATAGGGATAATTAGGAGTAATAATGATTAAGGTTCCAATAGAATAATATACTAATTATTTTGCATTTCAAATATACTAGGAAGTATTTATTATCTGAGTACTTACTGTTTTTTAAACAAATGTTAAACAAATTATAAAAATAATCATTATTATCTAATTATATATTTATTTGTCTATCGCATTGATAATCAAGGATATGCTTTGGGTAGTGGTCAAGGTAAATAGAAAAACAATCTAATGAACCCTGTAAATAATTTTTACTATTTCAATAAATGATATTTTAGGTATTTCTTTCTTTATTTTTTGAATTTACCCTGACTGGGCTATCTTCTAAATAATTATTATCGGATTTGAAAAATACCTTGCTATCACTTACTTTCTATAATTAAAGAAAGAAAACTTCCCAGAGACTCTTAAAAACAATTATCATCAGGTATCTGTTTCATAATGAAGTTAGTAGTATTAGTAAAAGTATAAAAATTACTAAGTACAGGCACTAATACTTTTGTTTCAAGATGTGAACAATTATTAGTAATATTATACAAGTGAGAAAGTTTAAGTCAGTATATGACAAGATTTTTATTTATAACAGGTGATTTTTAGTACATTTATATTGTCTGCAGAGTGTGAAACCAATTAACTGTTAATGTCCCAACTATTCAATGATAAATAAAAAAAGTTCTTTTCTAAATGTTATGAAACATTAAATGATAACTATCAAATAAAAAAAAATTCATTTTGGACTTGGTTGTTTCACACGTTTGCCCACAATATTACATATGCATTTAAAAATCAGGCAATCAAAAATATCTAATATTAACTTTATAATAATAGAGTTGTCTGATTTTAAAAGGTGTTTTGAAGTGAGGAATATCCCAAAATCTCAATATATAAAAGTATCAGATAGAGGAATGTTTGTTCTCACTAACTTAGTATTACTACATACTTCCTAATTCATTATAATTATTATCATTTAAAACGTTAATTTCTAAGTTTTATCTGATTAAATTATTATATCTTTATTTATCTTGATTGTACACAGTTATTATCATTTAAAACGTTAATTACTTAGTTTTATCTGATTAAATTACTATATCTTTACTTATCTTCATAAATTTTATGAATTGTTTTAAATCTGAATAGATTTTTTTATTTAAACTTGATGTTTTCTGTTTTAGTAAAGTAATTATTTAATGTGAAACAATCTAGTTTCATTTATCTGGCTTTCACGTGTATCAATAATTGGAAATTCCACTATTATCTATATATCTTTTATTCATCTCAAAATTACAATAATTCTCAGAGATTGTAATGAACACTTCTTAGTACATTTGGATGGAAGAATAAATAGCCACTTTACTTTAATATTTATTTTTTCCATTCTGATAATTGCATATAGATCCTGTATTATATACAATTCTACATTCCTTGGTGAACAAAAAAAAAAGATATAGTAGTATCTGAGAATTTCCTAAGACGGCGGACAGCCTAAACCAGACGGACGGGTTTCCATTTATCCTATTTTTGGA
>NW_027110142.1:150871-176286 GCF_000696795.3 Halyomorpha halys
ACAATATTAGAATTATACATAAAATAAAACATATCAAAACCCTTTATACATCAAAAATATATTATTTACTCAAAAAGAGCATATTACAATATATTACACATACATGTATATAAATTTATTAAAGTGTCTCTCAATGAAAATATGCAGCTCTGACTGCTGTCATGATTTGTCTATGGATAGTAAAACATAAAATGCATCTGAGCCTTTTAATACTTACCAAGCTTGAAGGGCACATATTGGGTCTATTTCTGTGATGTATACAATGCAGCCTAACCCTTTCAATGCTTGACAACAACCTTTTCCAACTTCCCCATATCCACATAAAACAACTTGTTTTCCACCAAACATAACATCAGTAGACCTTTTCAAACTGTCAACAGAAATGTATTAAAAATATGTAATTATGAGAGATAAATGACCGTGGATGATAAATGTGGAGAAGATGGTTGGGGGTGCGGTCAATGAAAACACAAATAAGTATGATTAACTTATTTTAATGTGCCGACGTTTCGGCTAGAGTTTCTAGCCTTTTTCAGGGCTGTTAGCTGGAAGGTCGAGCGCCTGAGGAAGAGGCGCTCGACCTTCCAGCTAACAGCCCTGAAGAAGGCTAGAAACTCTAGCCGAAACGTCGGCACATTAAAATAAGTTAATCATACTTATTTGTGTTTTCATTGACCGCACCCCCAACCATCTTCTCCTCATTTATTAAAAATATGGTACAAATATTTTATTTAAATATAGCAGACTAAGTGCACATAGTGGTATAAACTGAACTTTCATAAACAAAAATTAATTAAATAAAAAAACTAAAATTAAGAACAGAGATATAAAATAAAATGTTTGAGAAATTTTTCTTTATTTGAAACTTTTTCTCCCATATAAAATTTAAAAGATATCGATATAGGCTGAGCAGGAACAATGTAAATTCAACTTTCCAACAGTTGAACTCCGTAACTATAAAGTTATGTTGGATTTGGATAACCTGAGGAGTTATGAATTTATTTTGTGAACACGGGGCATCAGCTGATATTTTCCAAAAATTAAGCCCAACAATTTATAATTTTTAATTTATACAAAAATGCATATTAAAAAGTTTTAGAAGACACCAAATACGAATCTAACTAGATTTTCTCTAAAAAAATATTTTTGGTCTACTTCATTGGATGTGAAAAAATGTTTTGGTTTTTGTACATTTTAACAGAATCAATATTCCTTTGTTCTTACTCTCCACAAAATAAAAAATCAATTGGTATATAATAATCATTAATACAAGTAAAGCAAGGCAGCATAGGATAATAAAAAATCTATAATTATGTAAAATTTTTTTTTTGGCTTCTCGGGCCCATTGACAAGAACCCTTGAAGAAGTGTCCAATAGTTTTAGGCATATTACCTCCAAAACAAATTTCATGGAAATTGGTGATCCATTGTCCATAGCCTTCACTTATTAGTTAAAAACGGAATCATTAAAATTTCATTTAGTCTTTCAAAAAAGGCAGTTAACAAGAAAAAACTTTTACCCAAGAATATAAAAGATAAGATTATTAGTTATAGGGTTTGATTATATTCATAGCAGGCCTAAAAAATAAATCTATCCTGGGCCCCAAAAATAAATATGTTATGTGCCCCAAAAGGTGCCCAAGTTCTGAAATTCAAAATCTAAAAAAAATTAGTAATTTACAAGAAAAAGTGGCAAAGGATAAACTATTGAATCCTTATTAAATAGAAAACATGATTATATAAAATACCTATCTAAAATGGATTCACGACAGCTATACAAGTTATCAAACTTCATTTTTGTAACAGAGTCATTCACATTCATAGCTGGTACATTGAGTTTGCCTGATTTTGAAAGCTGATATAATCGATGTACTCCAGTGACACTTTCTTCTACAATCCCTACAAAAAATCATAGTAGTCAGAAAGTAAACAATAATTGACTTTTATTTCAGTATAAAAGAGGTGTTTGAAAGCAATGGATAAAAAAATATTTTTTGATTAATTGTGCAGAGCATGATGAAGTCAGACAAAGCCTTTTCCGCCTGACTTCAAGAAAATTTTTGTTCACAAACTCCTCTTAGACTATTATTATTATTTAACATATCTCATTATTATTTATTGTTAAAAATTTCTCTGTTTTCTGCTGGTATTCATCTTCTCTCCTTTCCAAACCATAGATAATCCTCTAGTCTCGAACCAGTGAAAATGTAAAGTAACCCAGAGCACCGGTAATTTTTACCTGCAACAGATTCCTTTAAGGAAAATACATATTTATCAATTATTTCATTTAGTTTTACTCATATTTAATAAAACAAGGTTTTCAATAAAACTTAATAATTTAATTTATAGAAAACTAACCTTGGTTTTTAGCCTAACCTGATAAAATAATATCCGATCAATACAGATAAAGGACAAGTAAAAAGCCATGAGAAAAAAAAAAATTGAGATCCTGAAAGATTTTAAGATATAAGACAACTAAAATTTTTTTTGGGAAATAATAGGGTTGTTTGTAGATTTCATTTTAGTAAAAAAAACCTAAAATATCATCATTACTAGTTATGTAATGTTAATTTATTATAAAAACCCAAAACAAATTAACAAAAAAAAAAAAAAAATGAAAAACATAAAGAAATATTTTCCAAAATTTGTCATGAGTATGAAACAAGAATAATTATTAAGTACGTAATTATGAGAGATAGTAGACCATGGATGACGTACTAGGAGATGATGGTTTGGGGTGGGGTCAAATGAAACACAAATAAGTTGGTGTAGCTTATTTAATTGTGGCAACGTTTCGGCTAGAGCCTTCATCAGGGCTGTTAGCTTGGAAACCAAACGTCAAATCATTTTTGACCAAATTTGACATTTGGTTTCCAAGCTAACAGCCCTGATGAAGGCTAGAAACTCTAGCCGAAACGTTGCCACAATTAAATAAGCTACACCAACTTATTTGTGTTTCATTTGACCCCACCCCCAACCATCATCTCCTATTAAGTAGGTAATACAAATAAATCTTTTTATCTTTTTTTTTTTGGTTAGAATTAGTTTTAACATAATGATCATTTAGACAAAAATGCTGGAACTACTATTATATTACTTTAAATACATTGATTAATGTAAAAAAAGAATTAGGTTTAGGAAATAAACACAAATCAAAATATATGGTTAATAACAAATCAATGATAATTTCAGTGATATTGATCCCAAGATTGACAGAGAATATGTTCTAATAAGTAGAGAAATTTACCCCTTCAAAACACTTGCATTAGGTTGAAAATTAAGAAAACCATATTTAATAGTTTTATCTTTTGACATAAATACATATGCAAAATTAAATATATCTTTATGAGTTATTTTTTTTAGGTTTTTAATTAATAAAACCTAAAGACACAGCACCATTATCACATCAAAGAAACTAATCCATTTTATTCTTCTAAGTAGTATTCCCATCTATTAAGAACTTCAATTGGAAGAGTAAAATAAAAATGGTCTTTTGAATTGAAATATTTTCACAATTTTGTCCTTTTTCATCCAAAATTTTTTATAGAAATCCCCTTCTTTACTTATATTTTATTTTACTTTAAATATGTAAAACCCAATATACGTTATTTGTTTTTGTTATTTCAAGCTAAAATGTTAAAAATGTTACTGTGTGAATTTATTAAGATTAAAAAAAAATATTTAGATTCTAAATTACAATAAAAAATAAATAAATGTTTTTATTAAAGTTAGTCAAGGAATTCAGTAGTAAAGACTCAAGTGCTGATATTTTGCTAAACAAGGTAGACTTATTTTAGTCTTACTGAGAAAATATCATTGAGAAAAAGACAAGATGCGAGTTTCATTTTTCAATTTTATTGTCAAAGTTGTTCTTATTCAATTGGTATTAGTGGGTGCAAGCTTAAAAAATATCCATTCTTGGACCAAACATCAGATCTAAACATAAGAAATCGCCCAGGAATAAGGAGACATGGAATTTAAAGCATCCAATGGGTGGTTAGAGTGCTTTAGAAACCAATATTGCATGTTCAATAAGTTTAATCTCCATTTTATAAAGATATTGTATTTTAAATTATAAAAATATTATGTGTATCTAATCCTATAACCAAATCAATAAACTTGGTTTGATACATGCATGTACATATGTATTTTTTAATAAGTAAATACCCCTTCTCGGCAACAATAACTAGAATATTCTAAATCCAAGAGGAAATAAGGACTCATTAAAGGCAAGTAATGCTTGCTATTTTGCAGTTTTATACTTAATTAGATTAGGCGTACTTTATCAAAACTCAGTAGTTAGGATCTGCATACTGCTATTATACTTCCTAATGTTCTTTATAGAAATAAAATATAGCCACTTACATTTAATGAAGAATCTTAAGGTTTATGAAAATAAAGTAGAGTGTAGAATATTTGGACCAAAGAAGGATGAGTTAACTGGTGAATTAAGAAAGTTATATAACAAAAGATTGTCCGCAAACATAATTGAGATGATAGCATGACAAAGAATGAAATGGTAAAGTTGTCCGAACATACAACAAACAAATAACTAAAACGATAATCAGTGCTGATCCAAATAGATAAATGTACAAGGAGGCGACTGAAATAAAGATAGGAAGATTGTATTAGGTACAGACTTGAGGATTTGGGTTCTGAATTCATTGGATAGAGGTTTGTGGGGATGAACTATTGGTATTTTTGGCATAAAACATTTGGTGTTTGCTAAACCTTTTATTTTTAATGAAAGAAAATTATTTAAATATTATTAAAAAATATTTAAGAAAAAGTGACATCTCACTAGCAGCTTGCAAGGGTCCATATTACTTGTTATTTATCATGCCGTAGTGTAATAAAAGACAATACTTACATAAAACATTGTTTAGCTTTTGATATTTTGTCCTCGACTGAATTTGGCTTGTTTAATGACCATTTTCTTATGAGCCTTAACTTAGTAGTTGGATATTAGGTATAGAATTCTTAATTCTATGGTTATTACCTGAGATATACGTCCATTGTTTCAGCGAACATTAATGTAAAATAAGATACCCAATATCAATCATTTTTATACTGCTTTGATATATCTAAGCCAAATGAAAATGATTTGTTGAATGTCAGCCATTGTGCAAATGTATGACCCTTTTTGGTATTTCAATGCAGTTACCTTCAGGATGAAATCATATTTACAGCACCTATAATGTCTAAAAGACTTGAGTTAAGGCTATCTTCTTCCATCTGCAATAGTTAGAGTGCAGTTCTTTGACTTTCTTTCAATATTGAAATACCACATTGTGTGTTTATCCAAAAGCCTATCCATTTTATCAAGTGGGATTGATTGATGCATCAAAAATATGATAGTTATGCATCCAAATTTAAGAACGACATACAGAAACTCAATTAGTTATTTAGAAAATCTTTTTTGGTGCTATTAAATACATTATCCATTTTAAAATTGGATTTGTGGCCAGCATGATTGCTAGTTCTAGGCAGAAAATCAATTTCAAATATTATTGGGCATCCAGATTATTTGATATCGAGCCCATAAAAGTATAATTAATTTATAAATAGATTTTCTTTTCCACATCTCCAATGTTCAACCTCCCACTATCAAGATTTGAACAATTAAACCATTTGTTATCACTAGGGTGGATTTTGCAAGCCTCTTTATGGATAAAGATTACAGTAAACGCAAAAGTCCTATGTCTGTTATTTATTTGTTTAAAAACCAAAGCTACCCATTCCATACTTGTGACACAGTTAACTATTAACGGCTTTATCCTTGTTTCAATAAACATGTTAAACCAAAGGCTACAATAAAAAATTATATCCAACATTTAGACAAATCTCATAGAAGATAAAAGATAAATGAGAGATCTATATCAATGGCTCAGATGTGAAGAGACAAAATTATAGTTTATCTGGGAAGTAAAGAGTTTATTAAGGATTGATTTAAATAAAAATATCAGTTTTTTGCATGGTAAAATAAGTTAAAACCATTTTAAACTACTGTAATGATGAATTGAATAGGATAAATAAGCTACAAGAATTATGGGATTGGGAAAATTTAAGAAAAAAAAATTCTTTTAAGCAATAAAATTTTAGTGTTTTATTAAAAATGAAATATGATCTCCTGTAAAATGCTGAATCACATTCCCTGGAAAAGATATGTGTTGGATGATGAACGAATGATAATCCAAAAAGGTGAAATATCAGGGCAGCATGCAAGATGAGATAGGAATAAATTCAATCAAGTTCTTTAATTTTCAGTAGGGTCAAATATGATGAATGAGGACATGAAATAGTCATTAACATAGTATTTGCTTTCGGTTTAATAATGCTGAGTAACACCATTTCAAAACAACATAAATACTTTCCTGCTCTTCGTTGGCAGATCTAGGAATTGATAGAGTAGCCAGTTGAATTAAATTTAAAATGGGCAATGCTCCAACAGATTCATTAAGCACTCAAAATCCTTTCTTTTATTTTTCAGTAGACCATATTTTGTGTTAATATGCTACATACAATGCTCATGAGACACTGGCCTTGGTATTTCAGTATTAGACCCAATTTTCTTCATTAACAAATCTGTTCAATGAAACGATCACTTAGTGGATTCTGAAGCAGCTTCTACAGTCATCAACTCATGAAGTACCAGCTTACATCTTTATTTATATTACTTAATTTATTTTATCAAAATTATAGGGATGCAAATTCATGGTCAACCAAGATAGCTTTAACAGCTCTAATAATAGAGAATACTTTGGTAGGTTTCAACTTCACAACAGTCAAAGTATACTCTTCTACATATAAAGATATTCTTGATTCTTTCCTTATCCTCCTTGGACTTTCAGTGTCCACATTATGGAATTATTGGAACTAATGATGAACAAGTCTTCCTTAACTTGAACAAACTTAACTTCCTGAATTGATGAACAAGACATTTTTCCCTTTAACATCATATATTTTTCATTCAGAACATATCTGCTCACAATAATGTTTGAAATTCTCCAAATATCTAAGAAATGAAAATTAAAACAAGACTAAACAATCAGAAGTTAACTGTGTTTGTAACATGTGAACTGTACGTGTAACATTCAAGAGATTGAATGTCAATAACATCATTAACAGATTAGTTCTCATAAACAAATATCACAGGGCAATAAATGAGTTACAACAAAAATTTAAACAAAATTGTTTGTTTACTTAACCCATCACTAGCCTAATTTATAAAAACTATTAATACCTTTAATAGCTTTAAATAGTCCGGGATATTTCTTGAGCATTAAATGTGTGGCATCTCCACCATCATCTAGTATCATGTTGGGCTGCCAATTTTCTGCATTTATACACTTGTCAATACACCACCAGAAATCCTCTTCTGTTTCACCTCTCCAAGCAAATATTGGGAAGCCTAAAAATCCAGTTAATAAATTTTTTTTTCATACTTCATATAAAATATATTTGAGGAAATAAAGTAATATAATTGAGAAAAAGTATTAGTTAAGTAATAACTTCTTGTATTCATACTAATGTAAGAGTTAAGAGTTAAATCATATTAGCTAATTATACAAGCAATGCTAATCTAATATTAAACATTAACAGTTTTTAAACAAAAATAGTATGGCAAAATGACAGTTTTTACATTAGTAAGTGTTACAAATTACAAAAGAAGGCATCTCATTCAGAGTTTAAAACTTTTATAATGATATTGATAATTTGTTTTTATAAAACAAGAGAAATTTACTAGAGGTTAGGTTTTAGTTGAAATGATAGATGGTGAGCTAAGAAATACTAAATTGAGCTTCATTTATATTTCATTTCAAATATAAACAAGAAAAATAATTACTTTAATTAATAGTTGAAAATGTACAAAGAGGATAGTCAATGAGGGGGTTGTAAACGGAATAGATGGGACCGCCAGAATTGACTTTAGACCTTTATTTGGACTACTTAAGTGGTGAAAATAAATTAAGTCCTGGGATATTGGTGCAGACCAAAAGATAGAACGGCAGAAAAGGTCATGTTTTTCAGGTTTTACGAGGGCTGTCCAGAAAGTAATAGACGTTTTGAAATAAAAAATTCACAAAGTGAAAAACTCAAAGTTTATTATATACATTTGAAAGGTACACTCTCTCTTAAGCTATTTTTCTACAAAATCACCATTCAAATTGAGACATTTATCATACTGTGGCACAAGTTTTTCAATACCCTCTCTGTAGAAAATTCCGCCACTTGTGAAGTATGGTCTGCGATTCGGTTTTTGTTGCCTCTAAAACCATTGTTCATGACAAGGACCGCAGTGGTAGGCCTAGCCTTGGGACTGATGTCGACTAACGGCAATGCAAATCAATGAGAAATTCGTGAAAACCGTTGTTTCACGATTACAGAACTGTTGGAACATTTTTCCCAAATTTCACGGAGTTTGGTGCATCAAATTGTGGTGAAGAAGCTTGGTTACTACAAATTTTGTGCTCGGTGGGTTCTGAAAATCCTAATGGAAAATCATAACAGAGACTGGCTGCAGCACTGACCTTTCTTCAAGAATACAGCACAAATGGTAATGCAGTTCTGGATTGTATCGTAATGGGGGATGAGACTTGGGGGAAGCATGTCAACTGTGAAACAAAACAATGAAATAGGTGCACACACAAACATTCTCCCAAGAAACCACAAAAGTGATTTGCAAATGCTGTCAGCTATCAAGGTCATGGCTACTGTGTTTTGGGACTGATGCACCAATCTCTGTGAAATTTGGGGAAAATGTTCTGACAGTTCTGTAATCGTGAGACAACGGTTTTCACAAATTTTGACATTGATTTGCATTGCCAGGTAATGAGTCACAAGGCTAGGCCTACTACTGCGGTCCTCGTCGTGAACACTGGTACGGCCTTTTTTAAAATCAATGCACCATTGCCTCACTCGGCTTTCACTCATTGTCCCCTGCCCATAAACATCACAAAGCTGACGATAAATTTCAATTGGCCTGTTGTTTCGAGCCAACAAAAACCGAATCACAGACCATACTTTACAAGTGACAGGATTTTCTACAGAGAGGGTATTGAAAAACTTGTGCCACGGTATGATAAATGTCTCAATTAGAATGGTGATTATGTAGAAAAATAGCTTAAGAGTGTAACTTTCAAATGTATATAATAAACTTTAAGTTTTTCACTTTGTGAATTGTTTATTTCAAAATGTCTGTTACTTTCTGGACAGCCCTCGTAAATCGAAAACAAGTGGTTGTATGTTAAAATATTTCATGTGAAATACTGACGAGCATTAAAATTCCTACAAAAATTTCCATATTTTTTTCATTTCTATTGTATTTTACGAAATATCTGTTCATCAAAGTAAAAAAATTGAAAAAAATCTGGCTCTCTTTGGTATGTATATTTGTAATTTTTTTTTTTTTTTTCGACCAAGTCTCCCATTGGAGTCCTAATGCCTAACTATGGTTGGAGGTCAAAGTTCTTCATTTTGTGGGCCCACCACTCAATGAAAAAAGCAATGTCCCAGACTGGATTTGAACCGGCACCGCCAATAGACATCAAATTGGTAAGACTGTCTTAATCACTGAGCTACGTGTGGCCCTTTTTAAATTTTAAATCTTTATAAAAGACAGATAAAACAATTTCTTATCTCTCTCCCCTCAAAATTTGAAAAAAAAAATAAATATTCTGTGTATCTATTGTACATTGTCTGCAGCTATTCTCCGACTACTTGGCCAATTTTTTTCAGTCAGAGGTCACCCTAGAATAATCCTCTGAACTCTATTTTACCATTCACAATTTAGTTTTAAAATGGTAGCCAAAGCACTATCCTAAAACTTCTTCTCCTTTCCCGTCACCCTTATAAATACAGGAGAACATCATGTCAGGAGTGAGTGCCACTGTTCTTGGTTTCTTACCATGCTCCTGGGTTGATTGAGAGGTTTACCTCTCCTCTTGCATAGATGGTCGAAGTAATCCAGGTACCTAGTGTGTTTAGTGCGTCTCGGTGATCTTCCATCCTGACATAGTCAAACTACTTCAGCTGGAGAGCCTCTAGCTAATTCTGTTAGTATGGATGCAGTCCCTACTAGTTTCTACTCACAATACTTCTGAGGAACTCATTTCAGCAGTTGCCAGTCTACTCTCCTGTTTATCTGTTAATATCCAACTTTCAGCTCCATATAGGAGTAGAGACATGTACAAATATTACCATCCACAATTTAGTCATAAAAATCGACAAATGAGGTAAGGCAGATTTTTTAGTTTTACAATAGAAAACCTAAAGTTTTGTGGGAGTGGGTTAATTTTTTTTCCTTTTTGATTACAAACATTAATCTTTAAAAATAATAAATAGAGTGGTGAATCAAAAAATATATATTTTTTCAAACTTGTTAACTTGACATGAGTATATTTATTAAATCACAACAGATCCAAAAACAAGTAAGATTCTTATTGGAAATTTAATGCTGTTTTAATTTTCACTTTATGCTATGACCAATGGTTTTAGAGAAATAAACAAGTAACGAGAAAAACACCATCCACTTCAATCCATCCTCTTTTTTTGGTTTTGCACCAATATCCCAGGACTTAAAATATGTTCACATCCTAAGTAGTCCAAACAAAGTGCTGAAGTCAATTTAGGCTGTTCTACTGATTTCATCCACACCCCAGTCTCCTTTTGACCATTCTCACATTGACTGGACTATAAATATTGACTCGTTTTGTTTGGGGGTTATTACTAAAATTGTAACAATTGCATTGTGTTCTGGTTATAATTATTATATTAAATGTTTCGTTTAAATAAGTCAAATTAGAAAACATTTATACATTCTTCTTTACTAATTTCTTTCTGCGAATGAGGTTATTTTTTAGGGAACAACTGGAAATAGTAATTGCAAACTTTGTTAAATATATGAAAGAGCATGCAAGAATATTTCACTTTAAGTAAACATCCATTGGTTAGCGGAATTTAGTGGCTGAAAGTGACTGTGAACTGTTAATGCATGTGCTTTTCTTTGGAACTGCCCATAGAGTTGGCCAATTCTTCTTACACCAAACCAATACTAGTTTATAGTATATTAAATCACATTATTATGTTTAAATGTAACAGTTTTTATTTGTATTGCAAGGGCAGAATAACACATAGTGACAAAATTGAGATCTTATTTGTCTGATTATAAATATAACCTAATTTTTTTTAAATTATTTTTAATCAAGTATTCTAATTCGATTTTTCTTGTATACAGAGGTATGAAAACAATAATTCACCAATTCTTCTTTTGGTGTAAGTGTGCTCTTTCTACACATTTGTTGAGGATGTGTGTCATTTTCTTATTCTTTATTGTATATATTATTTTTTATTGAGTTTTATTTAAATTGTATACAATTTTGCATTTTTATAACATCATATAGTATTTTATTGTATCTATATTTAGTTTAATCAAAATTTCGTAATTTGAACAGAAACTTACACTTCTAAATTTTAATACTCTTTTTTCTTTCTTATTGCTAAGGAAAAAATCCATTTTCAGGTACTCAGACTTGACAAAGAAAATGACAACCTATATATTCCTTGATTTTTTATGTATAAAAGCATGAGAAACTTTTTGAGGGTTTCTGCAAAGTTTATTTGCAATTTTAAGTAAGAAAAATACTCTTAAAAAATAACAAAAAAAAAAAAAGAAGATTGATAGTAAGCTGCTTTTCATGTGTGTAGGGGGATAGTATAATCAATATTTTATTGTCTACCTTGAGGCTAAAGTTGAATAAACTTCAACATCAGCTTATTTAACTGAAATCATGAAATAAATGACAAAATACTTCATATCTAAGTAAAGGGAAACTAATTTTCAGAATAAAAAGTTTTGTCCTATATAAAGGTATCCGTTTAACCTGGCACACGCAACATATTGAGTAATGAATATGAGAGTGCTAGAGTTCAGAGAAATAAGAAGGCCCAGAGATAAAAAAGTTAACTCTCTATAAGGAAGTTAAACGTCAAATCTTCTTTTGAGTTTTCTAAAAATTAGCTATATTAATATTCATCGGTTTAATGTTGTAGTGAAGTTATCAACGCCCAACTTCCACTGAGTGATGACTTCTTGTTATATTTTCAATAGAAACCAGAAAATATCAGTTCATGTGATATAAAGAATATGAAGAAAAATTATTTTATGAATTGAAGGCATATCTCTGATTTTATTACTATGTACAGAAAAAGTTGTTAGTTATGAAATCACAACAAATAATATTTATCATAATGTAATTAGAAAACCATTTCTTTGATTTACTAAATACATAACCAATGTAAAAGAACGAATTGAGAAGTAAATGAGTGGTATAACATAACTTAAGTGTCAGAGACATGATGAAAGGATGGAGGTATATCGGAGAGTGGGGACCAATAGAGGGAAAGAGCTGCAGTGGTACGAGGGTCCATTCAAGGATGAAACTCTGCACATCTCAAATAAATTATTTGTTATTGATGAAAGTAGTCTTAAAATTTACTCTTACATGGTAGCATGTTCAGAACAAAAACATACTTTAAAATTTAAAATAGAAAAGTTTAGAATTCTGTGACAATTATGAAAAACTACATGGGTTAGGGAGTAAAATGTCTGATCAATAGTATCAACATGATTACCTGCTGTTTAAGGATGACATCCTTAATCATAGTTCAAATAAAATAAAAACTGTTTCAATTATATGTTGGCCATCTGTACTACTTCTGTAGTCATCATTTCAATTTCAAAATAAAATAAAAACTGTTTCAATTATATGTTCATCATCTATAGTCATCATTTAAATTTCAAAATAAAACCAAAACTGTTTCAATTATATGTTCACCATCTTCTTATGCAGTCACCATTTTGAACAAATAACAGAAATGAGTGAAGATTTGCCCAGTGTCAGTCATTCATATTAGATTACCTTATCAGTGAAATAATTTCTCTCACCTATTAATTTCATTAATCAACATTCAAGAACCATAAAGTAGATTAAGGCTCTACCTGGACCAAGCAGAGGGGCAGAAGAGAAGAACATGGATCAGACCAATTATTTTACATTAAGAAAGTCTGCAGCATAATTCAAATAAAGAGAATAGACATTTAATTGATTTTAAAAACAAAGTTGTTCACTTTAATAGATGCTTCCATCATTTTATTTGGCCAAATTTCATTTTCTTTTGTATTCACTCAAGTCTTGAATTTTTTTTTTTACATTTGGAATTTATTATTGTGTTAATTATAATATTAAGTTATTTTATTCAATAATTTTTTAATGAAATAGTATAATATAGTCAACTCTTCATATATTTTACCGATTTATTTTAACATAGCCAGCCTTAATATACTTTTATAATCAACGGATAATATTTATTTCCACACTAAGTTATTATCAAACATCTACCATTATTCTAAAAAATTTTCTTTTTTATGTACTATTTTTTTTTTAAAGTCTGTTTTAATAAAAGGTTCCATTAACATTTTAAATATCTACCAGAATGGAAATTTTTAGAGCTACTTTTTCACTATATACCTTAACATTTCATCTATTACTTTTTTAAATTAATGAAGAAACATAATTTTTTGGATTATTTAGATTTTCCTCTAAATAATGAAGAAGTCGCAGTTTTGAAACAAGGATGTATTAATTTCAACTCAATGTAGGTTGGTGGGATGCATGCACCACACTAGACTTTTTTTCTATTAAGGTTTCATTACATTTTTATTTCTTTTTACTTCCAATGGCTTGAGTAGATAAATAAAAATATCTTAGGGAATATACTAAGCTACTTAGATAAAGATATATAATCCCCAAATTCAACATTATTCAGAACATTGTATGTCATTTTTAAATAAACAAATAATGAAAAAAAGAAATTTGAGACTAATAATATATTATTATCATTTTTTTACTAATTGTGATTTTTTATTTCATAAAAATGATTTTGTTTGTTGTTTATTTATGCAAACTAACGTGTAATATTTCAAATCATTTAAGATTAATGCTGGGTTTTCGGAATATATCCTTCCTATGTTGAGATAAAAGGGCACTATCATTATTTATCTACTCAGGAAAAAGATTGTGATATAATAAGGTATAAAAATATATTAACATGAGTGAATTGAATATTCAGGTCAATATTATATACTGACTTGAAAACAGAACATTGCAGCTTAAATTATAGTATAGAAAGAAAAAAGAGAATATTTAAAGATTTAGTAAAAAAAAAAAAAAAGCCAAAATTACAAAATTTTGGGAATATTTTTGAGCTTTCTATTTTGTCTAAAATATTAATGTTTTTGACTTATCTCCTTTATCATGACTGATACAACATTAATAATTCTGTCTATTCTTTTGAAACAAGTTTAAAGTTTTCTTTCTTATATTTTTATTAAACATAGTTTTTCTAATGACTTTAAAAATATCGTATTGAACTATCTTAATCTACATTCATAAAATTTTATAAAAAAAAGGGAAGCTCATAATAGAGACAACCATTCAAGGTAGTGAATTAAAGCTACAGCCTAATTATATATTTTAAAAATTCGCTTATTCATGGTGAGCACTTATTTCTTACATGCCCTTGCAATGACAGATTTAAATACTGATTATTCTATTTCTTTTTTCTTCTTTTTTTTTTACCCAAGAACATTAATTAACATGATTTTCTGGCCATAGACCCTGTCCCAAAGGTGCCTATTAAAAAGATATTCATTGTTATATATATATTAGAGATATTTTAATATCTATAGAGAGAGCAAACATAATAAAAAAATGTAAATTCTTGTCATGAACAAAACATAGACATTGGTATAGACATATAAATGAAAATATTATGGAAAACTAAGTTAATAATTAAGTAGACATTATGAGTTTGTAAATATAGGAAGGTAAAATTATTACACTGCATCATGATTAAATTTTAAAAAATATTTTCAGGAGAAAAAGAGTTAAAGGTTTACGAATTGTATTATAATCTTAAGTTAATAATTATTTATATTCATTAATATGGATGCATATTATAAGTAAATATCATGTTTAAATCCATTTAACCATGATTAAGATATTTTTGTGATTTTAAATGTCAAACTAATTTTTTTTTAATATTTGAATTGAAATATTGTGAATTGTTTAAGGTCACAATTATAGGAAGATCAACGCTTCCTCGATCAGAAACAAAAAACAATAGCATTGTGTATATTCGAACTACAAACGCATATACCACTACAATATTCATCTGTACAACCAATCTGAGGTTTGCTAAACAATAAGGAGTTCATAATGTTTTGTTTTGAATAGAAATGCATGTCAAAATGGTGAAATTAATTAAAAAACATACATTTATTAACATATCGTGTAACCTCAGAAGGCAATGCCTTTAGATCTAGAAAGGAAACAGTCAGTGTTGATTGGGCCTTTGACTTGCCAACATCTTGAAGTTTGATGTGCTTTTAAATTGGACACCATTACATAATATGGGAGGCCATTTTGGATCGTGACTCAGTAATAGACATAACCTTTAGACACGTCAATTGCCAGTTCCTAAAATAAAGTGAACTTGTTCTAATAATACACAGTATAACCATAATAAAAATAAGTTTAAAATTACATAAAATAACATTAATTTAATTATATTATAAGTGTATACAATTGAGTGAATATGTGGAAGGTGAAATATGAAAAATCAAGTGAGGATTTCTATTTGATACAACAGTTGAAGGATATTTAAAACATCATATATTACAACTTTTATTTATATTATTTTATAATTTTTTTGTAGAATTTAGATTTATTTTAATTTATGTTTACGGTTAAGAAATGGTACATAATAACTAGAGCCTAGGTTTTTATGCAGTAAAACCTGCAGAATATACCATTTAATATGCAATAAGGAATCTAAAATATAAAACTTATTTCTCTTTAGTTCTGAACTAACAAACAAATCGGAAGAGAGGATAATAACCAAAATTATTTCAAAAGTTATATAGTAAGAAACACTTTAAAAAATAAAATATCAAAATAATAAAAAGTTAAAATTATTAACAAAAGAAAAACAGCATAAATTATATTGAAAAATAATAACTGATTTATAAGATTAAAAATCAAGAAACGTAAATGAATATGAAAATAACTAAAACACATCATAAAAAAATAAGAAATGGCAAGTATAAAAATGGATTAAAATATGTATGTTAATGGGTAACAACATGAAGTAAGAAATATTTTAAAAACTAATCTATAGAAGTAATATAAACTTAAAGTTAGTAATAAAAGAAAATTAGTAATGATTGTATTTAAGTCCTAATTGAAAAAAATGAATAAAACACAAATGGATTAGTCAGTGGCTTACCCTGGTATTACAATTGATTACCAGATACATTCATAGATTTGTCTATATGAAACCTAATCTATGATTTAAAATATTTTTATAATCAACAAACGTGATGGGAAGAAATTAAAATGTACTTAAAATTATAGGGTTGGGGGTCAACGTCACTGAGAACAACTCAATCTTCTTCTTCAACCAATCCATATCTCTTACGGTGTCAGGGCAGCCTTGATCCATTGACAACTTCTTGACTTCACCAAGAGTGATTCCTCTGTTCCTAGCCATATATAGCCATCTGATATGAGGTCCTCCCGCTAATATCTCAGTAGTCCACCATATAATTTTTGGGAGTTTATAGATCGGCATTCTTGGTACATGGCCCAACCACATTAATTTTTTGTACAATACAATGAATATTTTCTATTAGCAGTTTATGTTGCGTCTCTTCTCCGCGCTGTAGCCAAGCAAGTTACAGCCCCAACTTTGACTAGCTCGTTATTGCTACACACATTCAAATCCAGCCTGGGGGGTCAACTTTTATTTCTGTAGTGGTCCCATGAAATGAAAACTTGACCCCCCACCATGAATAGAATAGAGTGATAACCTATAGATAACCCCCCATATGTCAGAAATACTAGGAAAGGGGCCATAAAAAAATGTCTGTTCTCTATTATTTTGTTTTTCATTCAGTCAAATCTAGTTTTACTGAGAGCTTTCCTCAGGAATTTCATTTTTGTAGCTTGTAGATGGTTTTTAAAGTTCAGCTGCATAGTTCAGCGTAGGTATAAGGACTTGTTTATAAACAGCCATCTTTTCATCATCACTTCCTTTGTGGCGATTATAGTTATAAGAATTGGTGGTGCACATTTGTTACTTTCCTTATCCACTGATTTATCTCAGAATCTAACCTCTCAACATAAGTAAGTTTTATTCCTAGATATTGGTGTACATAAACCTGTTCCAGACTTAAACCTTAAAAATTTACAGTCCCTTGTTCCCTAGAGCCATTTTACAATTTTCTACTTTCAGTTTAAGGCTCCTTTTTTTACGTTCTCATATTATTCTGTCCATGTATGTTACAAACTATAATCCCCTTCCTTTATTCCCATTTCCATTTCAAATCTGTCTGATTTATTGCTGTTAGGCCTGACTATCTTATATATATTACAATATAGACTAAGGAATACCTCAGTTAAATAAACAGGAACTCCTGAATCATTCCCACTAAAACTTTTATTAATATTTTCCAGAATAGTGTTCTGAATTTAAAACAAAATATTTTTAAAAAAATGTTCATAGCTTTTCCAAATAGGCTTGGTATAAAAGTTGCACTGTTCTTAAATTGACTTAATAAGTTGAAATTTTCATTTCCTAAAATTGTTTGAGTTTAGCTGACAGAAAACTAAAATAAGGGTGTTCACTAAACATATCACGACGAAAAATATATTTGACAGGATTGGATAAAGGATATCCTATACATGGAACCAATAAATACAGACTTATTACAGTGTAATCTGCTATGGAAAAGGTAGTCAAGCTAATTAACAAGTGACTGCTATAATACTTAGTAAATCATCAATTTTTAAATGGCAACCACTTCAAGATTCAGCCAAGGCAAAGGATCGTGGAAGCATAATATAATGTTGTAAATATCACACGAACTAATTTAAATTTTAAATTAAACAGTTTGGTCTTAAGTATGGAGATAAAGGGGGCATTCAAGAGCAGCCAAATAATTTTCCAAAATGTAAAAAAAATATAAATGTCTGAAAAAAATATATCCTTTAATAATGAAATATCTGAGACAGAGAAAGTTATATAAAATCAAATAATTACATTTGTTTGAAAAAAAATATTAATAGGGTCTCCTCATTCAATTTTTTATATCACAAACCCACCCAAGTCATTTATAAATTATAGCATATACAAATGATTTATAAATAATTAGGAGCAAAAACTTTAAAGAACACTAAATCATAACAAATAACATGATCTCTAAATTAAAAACTTGGGCTACGAATAATAAATTCAAATTTAGTCATGAAAAGTGTAAATATTTAATCTGTTCTCATAAAAGGAACATTTCACAATTAGAAATTAAAATAGACAAAACATTAGTACAAAATATCAAGATATTTTGATATTTATGACTTTTTTAGACAGAAAATTAAACTGGAAGTACTATACAGAGAGATTAGAAACAAAAACTACAAGACTTATAAACTTGTTAAGTCACTCAGCAAAAGTATCTTGGGATCTAAATTCCACAATTTTAAAAATCATGTATATAAGAGCAATACTTCCAAAACTACCTTATGTCATTCCATTCTGAGAAGAAGGTGAATTTACACAAACAAATTTAGTGCAATTACAGAGAGTCCAAAGGTTGATCAGCAAGAAAAATAGCAAAGCTTATAAAACTTTCTCTGGATACATGTGTAATTTCAGAAAACTGCCAATAGAATACAAAATTGAGGAACAAATAAATTTATTTTTAGTAAAAAATAAAAAAGATGGATTTGGAACTTTCAAAACATGCAAAATAGAAAAATAAATAGCACCTCAACATTGGATACATATAACCACCATTACGAACTTATACAAAATATCAATATTGAAAATACAGAAACATTAAAATTTATATGGAATGAAGACAAATTAAAACGAAAATTGGATGTTCATTTATTATATTTTACAAGACCAAATCATAAAACAATTCTGACTGTACAAATAACCAAGCAGTTATAAAAGTATCTCAACACTTACAAACTGACCAAACACTGTGGATGATTAATGGTTATTCTATACTAACACACAGCAGAACCCTTAATTAGATTAATTGAAAGATTACAAAATAAATGACCCATACACTTTTTTAAATTAGGAACATTTTATGGATGTAACCAAGACAGGAATAAAAATAACCTTGAACTGGGTTAGGTCATAGTGGAAAAATAGGCAATAAAATAGCTGAAAAATATGTGAAGATGGAGTCACAGATGCTGAAGTCCAAATAGTTTATGAAAAAATGGATGTTTCATTAATAAAAACTCATATTCATTCAGATAGATGAAAAGTAAAAGGAGATACAACTGCAAAAGACAGACCACTTCACCAATTCATAAGGGACATAACAGTCACTAACTACTGCAAAGTGAAAAGTACATATTACTAACTGAGACAGTTAATAACTCAACATGGACCTCAACACTACCTCAAAAGATTTGGACTGACTACTAATGACAAATTTAAATTCGATTAACAGACGGTAAAGGACCTTAGACATCTACTTTATGACTTTAGACTGCATGAATCAGACAGAGCTAAGTTAATAATACTGAAGGCCAAAGGTGGTCTGTCTTGCCCACCGCCTCAGCACATTTTGCACAAAAAAGAACTTATATTTTTAGCTAAAAAAATTCACACTATTTTTAGCCTAATAACAACTAGCCTTAATTATTTTTGAGGTTTTTTTTTTTTTTTTTTTTAATTTTTTGTTTAAAAATATACTTTATATTTTTCTTTATTCCAATGGCTGCCAGTTTTAATTATTTTTTAGGTGTGTTTATATTTGCTTCTTATTTGGCCATATGCTCTCAAGAGCTTGGAGCATTTACATGAAATCAATTAACTGCTCTCTCACAGGGTTACTGTGGAAGACAAGGAAAGAAAAAAGAAAAAAAAAGAGGAGAACAAAAGAACCAATAATATATCAATTGAAACAACGTCAAATATCTGAGAACTTTTGAATAATTATCACTAGGCCACTCTACACTTTATCAATACAGGAATCATTTTTAAATTATTTAAATAAATAAAACTATTATTCATGATTTATTACCACCGTTTAGAACTCTCTTTAATATTAAAATTTAAAACAATTAGAATTAATACATGTTCCATTTGAGAAGGACAAAACAGTAAAGGTCAGGGGTGAAATCTTAGATGGTCTACTTTGTCTCATTGGGTGGAGTGTTAACATAAAATATTTTTTATATTTCTAAAATTTTATAAAAAAAAATATAATCAACCCCCATTGTAAATTATATATATGTTGCGGCCAACACATCGTTTAACGAAATGATGAACATATGTTTTTATTGTTTAAAAAGGCATATGTTTTTCTTTTGTTTTTATACTGAAAAATAGACAGACAACTTCTTAATGTCTCACTGCATACAAATATCTTCTCCATTTTCTCCTCACTACGTACTCATAGTTGCCAGCATTCTGGTCATCTTCGCCAGCTAAATCATCTTAGCCACGGCGGGCGGACTTCTTCGACTTATCCTCCAAGAGGACAAGGTGGCCGGACGGTTATCCTTTTGTCGATTTACCTTCATGAGAACATCCACTCAGGACAACAACCACAACCAGGGCCCCATTAATCACCGGTGATATAAGACATTTTTTATTTTGTTCAATTAATTTTATTTTGTAATAGTGTTAAGCTTTCTTTTTTTTTTTCTAGTTTGTATATTTTTTGTTCCTTTTATTATCTTTACTTATTTAAAAATACAAAAATAAAAAAATTCGACTAGTCTTTTCTTTTCAAGGTTGGGCTAGAAAAGGTTCCTTTCGAACCCCTACCTGCTGTAACAATATATATATATAAGTTACGTTCTCAGTCAGCAGATACTTCGATGTCAGCTGACTGAGGAGATCAACTGATCGAATGTATATAAAAGATATACCGAACCCAATAAAATCAGTATTTTACAGCAGTCCAAGCGAGTCAGATCTTATTCCTTCTTCTCTTTTTTTTTTGTTTTGCTTTCACCGATACTCCAGTGGTGCTGAAACCCGGGAACTTTAGATACCGGAGTAATTTTTGTTTTCAAGGAGAATATTTTTTTTGTTTTGATTTTGTTGTCTCCTTTTATTTTATAAAAATATGGCCAGTAAGGGAATCGTGAGAGCAGCAGTTCTGAACCTGGAGGGTTGGAACCAAAATAACCAACCTCAAGATCCAGTCAACCAACCTTTATCTGCAAGGAACCCACCTCCAGAAGAAATTCATCCACTACCTTTTTAAAGGGTGGTGACAGACTAATAAACCGAATTGAAGTGAAGTCTATTGAAAATCTACTCAATAGCGAAGATGCGGAGGCATTAAATGCAGCAGTCGTTTGCAGAGTTAAGAGGAGCATCCTCTATCAGATTCAAGCAGATGAGGAAACACCCTGGAGCAAGTTCAAGACGAGATTGAAGAAGGCCTTTGGAGGAGGATGGTGGACTCCAGAAGAGGACATATTTATTTTCATAAGGGAGACGAAGAAACCGAGACAGTCAAATGGGTAGTATGATGTGGAACTCCTGGCATGCTACAACAAAATCGCCAATAAACTCAGCAAGATAATGGTAGACAATCCAGCCACAGGGTCAGATACAATTCCAAAGATTCAGATGGCAAAAGAGCTGGGGAAGAAGGAGGGAATGCCGAGAGAACACTCCTTAGCAGAGTGCACGCAGGAACTAATTGATGCCAGCACCAGAGAGGAAGAGTCCCATATGGAAATAGAAGAAACCGTGTAGACGAGAGTTGCTTACAATCAACTGAGGACTAATCCAGTTCCATAGAGAAGAAAAGAAATAGCGGAAAGGAAAGAGTTTCAACCACCGAAAGAAGCAGATAAAACCAAGAAGCAGCGGGCGCCGTGAAGACAGAAAATGCCATAGTTGCGGGCAAGTCCACACACAAGGTGTTTTGAAAGCAGAAACATAGCTAAAAGTGTCCATATATGTACCGAAGACGAGATGTGGGCCGGGGAACCAATGGAAATCAACGCCCAACAGATATGGAGAAGCAATCAGAGGTTGAGTAGATCATCTGGTGCATCCACAGAAGCATCAGGAACGTCAAAGACCAAAGAAGAAGCTGAGGAGCCATGGAACCATGGTAGTCAAGGGGACAGAGTTACACACCAGATTCAAGAATGCCAGCGTACATTAATCACCTGGGTACCCCTTGTGAGGTAGAGGGAGAGGTGGAGGTAGAGTTGACAAGTTGGGGATTTAGTAAGGAAAACTTGCTGGTAGATATCGTAGGAAGTATGCCAAGGGAATACAAAGTAATAGTGGGATGTGACCTGTTAGCGAAGATGGGAGCTTGGGTTAGAAATAGCAGGGGAAAATGGAAGATTAAGTCGGGAGGTAAAATCTACAAATGTCATTTTTAGTGGAAGAACGCGGGCTCTAGGTTGGAGCAATGAATCAGGGCAAGGACTGGAGATGAAGCCTTAGAAGGGAATTTGAAGATATTTTTTTTAAACATACTCAGAACGACAGTCCCTGAGATCTTACTAAAACAAGACAAAGTGACATATGTGAAAGAGAGAAGATACCCACAGGCGTTACATCACCACATCCGGAAAGAGCTCTAAAGTTTAAAATGGGAATAATTATTGACAGAACTTCCCCGTACAATATTCCATTGTGGGCAGTGAAAAAGAGAGCGTGCCTGGTGAAACTACCGAAAAGTACAGGGTGGTGATTGATTACAGGAAGCTGAACGAGAATACTATAGATGAAAAGTATCCGATCCCTAGATTTGAAGACATTTTGGACAGGCTGAGCAGGGCAACGGAATTCAGTACATTGGACTTAAAGGTCGGATATCATCAAATTAAAATGCACTCAGGATCAACATAAGACGGCATTCACATTAGAGAGAGGACACTATGAATTTACAAGGATACTGTTTGGCCTCAATAACGCTCCCATAACCTTCCAGTGCCTGATAGATGAGTTTTTGAGGGGAATTGATGAATCAGTATGTCAAATTTATATGGACGATCTCCTAGTGTTCAGTAAGAATGAAGAAGAATACGTGCAGCATTTACACAGTGTATTCCAGAGAACTAGGCAATTTGGGCTCAAATTATCAGGAGGGAAATCATCATTGGGGCAAGAACAAATAAACGTTTTGGGCCACACGATTTCCAGGGAAGGAGTTAAACCTGACGTGGATAAAGTCGCAGCTATACGGAAGATGGCAGTGCCTAGGGACGTGAAGGGACTTCGGAGGTTGTTGGGAACTTTAAATTATTACCGGAGATTTATGCCAGAAATGGCTGAGTACCTCATTCCACTCAACAACCTTCTGAAGAAAGGCAGAACGGTGATCATCACTACGATGATGGAAGACAATATCAGGCAGTGCATGGAGAAGCTGTAGCAGGAGCCATTGCTTGCTTTCCCAGACTTCATTTGGCAATGCAATATCACTACAGATGCGAGTAAGTACACACTGGGAGCGGTGTTGTCTCAAGAGGGTGAAGATCACCCAGTGGCATATGCCAGTAGGCGCCTGACAGAGACGGAGACTAGATACAGTGTGCTGGGACAAGAGCTCTAGGGAATAGTGTGGGCTGTTGTCCACTTTAGGCCCTATGTGTTCGGGAGAAAGTTTAAAGTAGACACTGACCATAGGCCCCTGCAATAAGTGGGAAAGTTGAAGGAGTCTTTGGCCAGAATTACGTGTTGGAAGCAGTTATTTGTAACATATGGACATCAAAATATGTAAATCACATATTTCGAGCAATAACAGTAAATACAGTAGAAGAGGCCGGGGAAATGTCCAGGGAATTCCTGCAGGAGTGAACACCGTGAGAGGAAGAAGAAAGACCAATAGATATGGAGGGACTTGAGGACATCATTAATGACAAGAGGCGGCAGAGTATATGGAAGACTAAAACCACTGGATAGGTCAAAGTTGAATGTAACAAGTATGGGAGGAGCAATATCACGATGATTTGGTTGCAGCCAGGCGTGAAGAACAATCAGATCTGTAGAATGTTGAATAATGCTTCGAAGCCTAGAGAAAAGTGTCACCTGTAAGTTGGGAATGAAACCATTTGGGAGAAGATCAAGAAGCTATAGTGTGATTAACATATAGAAATGGACAGGAAATCCACCCGATGCAAGCTGTTGGTAGGACAAATGCAACCCTTTGGGAGGAAGAACGCCAAAGCGAGGTGACTGTAGCATATCATCAGGACAAAACAAATCATCATGGAATCTTGGAGACCCTAGAAGCCTTAAAGAGAAGGTCACACTTTCACATGGAGAGGATTTAAATGGATAACCATAATTGATCTCTTTAGTAAGGCGGCAGTGGCGCACTAGGTGCAAGAAAAGTCATCGGAAGCAGTGCTGGCAGCTCTCTGAAATTGGTTCCAATTTACTGAGTCCCGGAGCGCATCTCATCAGATTCAGGCAGAGAATTTGACAATGCCATTATTTGAACAGAAATGAAGGACCTTGACGTAATATGACATCTTAACACACCAGGGCACCCCAAGAGCAGAGGAGACATTAGACCGGTTTCATGCCACATTGAGTGACCATCTTTGATTATACCAGGTCGACCAGGAACTGGAACCAGATGTGCCAATACCTAAGGCAATTGCAGCATACAATCATTCCGTACATACAGTTACGGGGTTTTTGCCATTTGAGATCCTCTTTGGGCTTTACTAACACCGACAGGACTATAAGGGCATGGCAGCGGACAGAGAGGAAATACACAACAACCAAATTGCTCGAAGAAAGTTATGGGAGAAGGCAGGGGAAAGGAATAGAAAAGGAAAAATCCAGGAGGTTGGCACGGGAGCATTTAAAGGTCACAAATAGGATTGGAGTATATAGAAAGTTGAGGTCTAACAGGGGTTAGGAGATACAGCGATACGAGGGCCCATTCAGGGTGATAACCATTAGAGAACATAATATTGTTACAGTAGAGAGTATCCGTGACCTAAAAAGAGGATAACTGTCCATATTGAACAGTTAAAACTTCTAGCAATGAGAATATAAAAACTGGAGTGTCCTCATATTGCCATAACTAGATTATATTATAAAAAATGTAGTTATTTATTCCATATAATGTTTTTTATTTTAGATTTGTTTGTCCAAGACCTATTAGAGAATCCGGGTTGCTTAAATTTAGATAATAGCATGCTTTTCTGTTCACCCTTTTCAAAATTGGGACTGGATGTTGCTCTGAGCAAACTAAAAATGGGGAAAAGTGCTGGTCCAGACGGTCTATTGCCTGAATTCTTGAAAAACTTAGGAGAGAAAGCTAAAGATATC
>NW_027110142.1:178066-185326 GCF_000696795.3 Halyomorpha halys
GAAGAAAAGTGCAGAAACATGGCTGCTATCATGAAGAAAAGAGGAAGAGCTATAGCCCTGCAGTGGATACCAGGCCAGGTTGGCATAGACGGTAATGAGCAAGCTGACAAGTTGGCTAAACTTGGTTGTGCAGAGAATCAGCCTGTTCTACCACTTTCCTACAGAACAGTGAAATCTCTTATAAGCGCTTATTATAAGGACAGGACAAGTGCTAGACACAAAGTTCAAGCGGAAGGAAAGAAGTGGGAAAGCCTACTGGATAAGGAAAAAAGAATCCCAGGTAATCTTAGCAGAGCTGAGAGAGTGGCCTGTTTTCGGCTAGTGACAGGACATGATCTGCTCCAAAAACACCTCCATCGAATTGGTATCGTAGATTCCCCGAAATGTCCTCTATGCAACATGGGGGACATGGATGGGGACCATCTTTTGGCGTGTGTTGGTCTGGTGGATGTTGAGCGAGATACGGACGAACTAAGAGGGCGAATAAAATTGTATTGGGCTGCGAGAAGGAAAATGGCGTAATAGCCCACTTCCTGTGGTGTAGGGAAAAAAAAAAAAAAAAAAGATTTGTTTGTAAATTTTGTTTGTTTCATTTTAACAGTTATTGTACGAAGAGTCATTCCTTATTTATTTTATTCCTAGGTTTAAAGTATGCATATAGTGTTTACTTTAGAGCAAGCTTATGAGTTTTTTTTTTAAATGATAATTGTATAGGAATTTATTTTATTGTACATAGTTTTTCTTTGTTGTTTGTATTATCATTATATTATATAGTATTAGTTTACAAGGATTGTTTGTAAACTGGTAGGGGGAGTTACAGTATGAGTCAGCTGTTACTTCAATGTCAGCTGGCTGAGATCAGCTAATCAAATGTATATAAAGGATGTACCGAACTCAATAAAGCCAGTATTTTACAGCAGTCCAAGGGTGTCAGATCTTAACCCTTCTTCTCTCTCTTTTTTCTTTTTTAGTTTTGCTTTCGCCAATACTTATATATATATATTATATACACATAAAACAAAATTTATAAGTCACGAATAGAAGTGTTTTTTTTAATATTAAATATAATTTCTACGCCAGTTCAGTCATGATAAATAATTAATCAGTTCTAAATTTAATAAAAAAATATACAATTTTTTTTGGGACTACTTATTTCACTCAAAACATCATGCTTATTATTTTATTAATAACACTTCAAATAAATAAAATCTAACCTCTAATCTGCATCAATGCGCACCCACACACGCACCTGTGTGGAGTTGCTAGTCTCGCATCGGGTGCCTCCCAAGATGGCAGATAGGGGGATTCTCATCAGAGATGGTGGGAACCGGGGAAATAAAATACCCGGAGTGGACCAAAACTAAATTCAAATCCAGGTGCGACGGTTCCTAGATTATGTGGCGTATTGGTGTCTGTTCCTCAGGTTAGAGGCGGCTGTTTCAAAACCTGGCAGGAGGTTGTAGCATCTAATACCTCAAGATTGACCACTACAGAGGTGATGCAGAATCTTGGGAGCAAGATTAAAGAGCTTCTCTTCTTTACTCGCTTAAAGAACAATGTCCATGGTAAGATAAGGAGTTACGCCTGCGAAATCGAATAATACTTTGAAAAGTAGAAAACAGCTGCCCTTCCTATCGAAACAGCAGATGGCCACACCCAAACAAATGAGATAAGTACACCAAGAAAGAACACTGTTAAAACCGGGGGGAAAGTTACCACACCTTATTTGGCACGCGATAAAAGGAAGAACACAAAGAAACCCATACAGCCCAATGCACAAGTTATGCACTATAATGTAGATCGCCCTCAGAGATTGGCAGTACAACGCAAGGAACCAGAAGAAGAACAATGGCAAGAAGTGCGAAAAAGATCCAGGAAGAAACCTCGCTCTAAGCCTCTGAGGCCTGATGCCTTAATTATGAAAACACCAGATAGCCAGTCCAATGCCGATGTCCTCTTCAATCAATAAGGTCCAGAAAATTAATAAAGATGACCTGCTACTCCAATTGAACGATAAGAAAGAGCAATCTCTTACTCCACTGAAAAGCTCAATGGAGGGAGTGTTCGGAAAGTAGTGGAAGTGGGGACTTAGATGGAGGAGTCCCTTTTTGAACTGCAAGGTTTGAATACTCTCACCACCAAAGAGGAGGTTGCAGAGGCCTTAAAACTTCTCCTGGGTGAAGAGTCCATGCCCATCACAGCAGTAAGATCTATCCGACAAGCCTATGGAAATACGCAAACAGTGGTCATTTCACAGCCAGTTCTCCAGGCTAGGAAGGTTATGGCTCAGGATATGGTACGAGTAGGCCTGGTTGTTACCCGTATACGTGAAAGAATTTGAGTTCCAATGTGTTTCCGTTGTTGGGAGTACGGACAAAACATAGCTCGGAATTCTGTTTGAAAGGATAGGACTTTCCTATGTCGAAACTGTGGTAAAGCTGGTTACATAGCTACTGAATGTGACCAGGAACCACAATGCGTATAATGTGCAAGAAATGGAGATGCTGACCACCCCAGCGGAAGTAGTAAGTGTCCAGCTTTCCATTTAGCATTAAAAACAATGACGCAAATCCAACAACATCGCAGATGAGGATACTCTAGCTGAATTTGAACCATTGTGAAGCCCAGGATCTCCTAAACCAAACAGTATGGGAACAGCACATCGACGTCGCTATTCTCTGTAAACAATGTAAAAATCTGGAGAGCTGCTCATGGGTATCCAATGTCATTGGTAGAGCTGCTATTTGGGCTTTTGATTCCCAAGCTATCCAGGAAGTGAATACTCAATTGCACTCCAGCTTTGTATGGGCGAAGATCAATGAAATTTATATCTTTAGCTGCTATACCTATCCCAGCATCATAATTGAAGACTTTGCGAATTTGTTGGATCACAATGTCTAAGACGCTAGTTGCCATAAGCCAGCTTTCATAGCAGGTGATTTTAACGCAGGGGCAACTGAATGGGGAAGTAGGTTAACAAATCGACGTGGTAAAGTTCTTCTGGAAGCTTTAGCACAACTAAATAATATGATCCTTATGAACACTGGAATAAACCCAAAGTTGACAAGAGTAGGAAGATCATCAATCATCGATTTGATGTTTGTCAGTGGACACCACAACTTGGAAGGTTTGTGGATTTTATACAAACAGTGATCACCAGGCTATATTGATTACACTGGATACACCTACAAGAAAGAAGAGTTGTTGATGCAGAATCAATGGCTGGAATACGAAAACTTTTGATGATGCTTCATTCACTTTAATGCTAGAGGATGAATGTGAATTGAAAGGATCAGCAGAGGAAAAGGCATGTATACTGACCTCTTTTATATCTGGCAAACATCATTCCTCAGTGTATTGGTGGACGGATACTATTGCCGATCTTTGCTGGTGTTGCAACCAAGCTAGAAAACGTTACCAGCGAGCAAGACGTCTTTCGGAGTTTTCTGTGCTTCAGGAAGAGTTCAAGAGAGCTAGAAGGAACCTCTGACAAGCCATAAAAGAAAGTAAACAACGGTGCTGGAGAGAACTTTGTGATGGGGTTGATGCAGACCCTTGGTAGGTCTTACAAAATAGCACTTAGGAAGGCACAATGGAGCTCCCCACAAGATCTAATGTTGTGGACAATACTGTCAGAACTTTACTCCAGGAACAGGCGAATACTATTGGATTTATAGACAATATATACAACGGATTTTCCACAAATTACTCAGGAAGAGATAGAGGACATTACCTCGGACCTACATGGCAGTGCACCAGGATTGGACGGAATTCCTAATGTAGCTCTAAAGGTGGCTCTCAGGAAACGGCCGGATCTTTTTATCGATCTCTTTAATTCTTGCATTCATGAAGCCTCAATTCTGAAACCTTGGAAGAGACAGCACCTCGTACTTATTCCAAAGGGTAAGGGAAGACTGGAAGACCCATCAACCTATCGTCCAATTGGTTTGTTGGATACTATGGGTAAGGCATTTGAGAAACCCCTTTCCCTCAGGTTACAAGAGTTCATGGAGGAAGTTAATGGCCTCTTGAGGGCTCAATATGGATTTCGTAAAGAGTGATCCACGGTAAATGGTAGAGCTGTTGGATTGGTAGTCGTGTAGCGTAGAGCAATTGTAGGAGCAAGGAGGAGGAGAGGTGCTAAGTGTTATGTAGCAATCATCACTCTAGATTTTAATAATGCTTTTAACACTCCAAGATGGACCTGTATAATAGATGCCCTACGGACTATGGCAGTGCCAGTCTATTTTGTGAGAGTTCTCACAGACTACTTCAAAGATATGAGTTCATTTTTATTTTTCAGACATTGGCTGAAGGAGATACGAGGTGACTGGTGGTGTCCCACAGGGCTCTGTAGTAGGGCCCCTTCCTTCTATGGAATGTCATGTACGACACAATCTTTAAATTGACAATGCCGGAGGGAGCCACAGTTGTGGGATTCGCAGATGATGTTGCAGTTGTAGTGCTGGCGAAGCAGTTGAAAGAAGTTACCCTCATCGCTAACCAGGCCATTGCAACAGCTCGAAGTTGGCTGTCTTCGGTAGGCCTACAACTTGCAGATCACAAGACTGAGGTTCTCCTAGTAACTAGCAGGAAGCAAACTGAGTCCATCACTGTCATGGTGGGTAGACACGAAATTTGTTCCCAGTCATGCTTAAAATACCAAGGAGTCATGAACGATGCATATCTCCGCTTCAATTTTCACACAGAATACATCAGCGCCAAATCTGCTAAAGTAGCATCCTTGATGTCATGCCTTATGCCAAATGTTGTAGGTCCTAGGGAGAGTCGCAGAAGGCTTCTTGCAACAGTTGTCTCCTTAATGATGTCATATGCAGCTCCAATTTGGAAAGAAGCTATGGTTACAAAATCATATAGGAGACAGATGCTTTCCATTTATCATAGTTTCCTTAAGGACAGTAAGTGTTTTTTGGACTGTTTCCTATGAGGCAGTGTGTGTGATAGCCAGAATGCCACCTGTAGAGCTTCTTGTTGAAGAAGAAGTAGGCACTATGAACAACGCTTATACGTTTCCAGAGAAGAAGAGTAAAAAATAACCATCGATCAGTGGGAACAGCGTTGGGAGGCTGCAGATTCCGGGAGGTGAATTCATAGATTAATACCCAATGTAGGCTTGTGGTGTGGTCGCCGCCATGGTGAGGTGGATTTCTATGTAACCCAATTGTTGACCAGACATGGATGCTTTAGAGCCTACCAGTACCGATTTCGCTTGCATTCACTTTGCGGCAGAAAGAAGTGAATTGGAGAGAGAGTGTGGAGGACGGATTACACCAGAAAACGTAGTGAGACATATGCTATGCTCAGAACACCTTTGGAACGCAGTGAAGAGATTCACCACAGTCGTCCTTAAGAGGTTGAGAGTGAAAGAGAGATTCAGAAGGTGTGATTAGCATGAAAAACAAGGAACTCATGCGAAATGAAAAATGAGGTAGCATTCAGCCATTTCTCTCCATGAAGTAATGCCTAACGGCGGTCTCATGGAGAGGAATGTACAGGTGTAGGGCAGTGGTTTTAGTGGGTAAAAATCCTACACACGGATAGGTACTGCTGAAGTTTTCCACCGACCCTCATAAAAACACAACACATAAAACAAAAAATAAATAAAGAACAAAAATCATTTATTCCTTTTATTTTCACGTGGGTAGTATGTAAATTATACCATTGCAAAAAAGTAAAAATACATATCTCATAAGAATTTATGAAGCCAATCTCAATAAAAAAAGGAACATCAAAATATTGAAAAGATTATGGAAATATAATGAATGAGATCAATATACAGACCTTTTCCAATAGGATTCATTATTGTTTTTAAAACTTTTTTAAACCAAGAAGGAAAAAAAATTAAACTTTGAGCTCTAAGGCCAGAAGCTAGTTGCCCCCTCCCCCCAGTTCCAACTCCCCTTCACAGGCACATAACATTTAAGAATGATAAGTCAATGAATAAGCTTGATATACTCAAAAGATTATAGATAGCATATCAAAGATTCTATAAAATAAATAAAATGGAATAAATGTCATGCAAAGTAGGGTAAGCATTAAAAAATAAAATGTAGCTGACATTGTTTCATTTTTGAGGCCTCATACACTTTCAGCTTTAGAAGCAATTGTAATCAAATGCTGAACAAAGTGGTTACACTTAATGATATTATTGATCAATAGAAATGCTATAATTTACACTGAATTGAGCTGATTCATGGGATCATATGGAAGATTACCGAATAAATGTACTGGGATGAAATGTAATAAAAAATAGCAACAAACCATCAACACGATTTTGTGTTATTTCATAATGCACGTGCAACTCACTTGTTCATAGAACCAAAATTAACCGTAGAGTGTGGAATAGCATCATCCAGTTCAGATTCAGCATGTTATTTTTTCATTTCTCCTTTAATAAAATAGAGATGGGTTCAAGAAGTTTATTAAAACAATTTATCATAAATTTTCTAGGGCTGTTTTGGTCACAAGAAAGTCTCTGGAAAATAAAAATTAAAAAATTCTAAAAGACTAAATAGGCAAAAGAGCACCATTAATTTTTAAATGAATAAGAACAGTTAAAACTATAAATGTAAGGGATTAGGCAACAGTTCGGTCAAAGATTGGATAATAATACTGAGTAAGTTATGTTCTAAAACTGAGTTTATGGGACCTCTTTAAATTGAAAACAAAATAAAGCAGCAATTCATAAAAACATTTTAGAAAAATGATATATTACACCAATGGAAGGAAAAAAAATAAATTGTTTGGATAATTAAAATTAAAAAAAAAAAAAAAAATCAGCCATAATAATCAAAGTTCATCACAAATGTAAACTAAAAAATTACCTAGGAAAACACTATATTTTAATAAAGTTACTAAAATGACCAACTGACAGGGGAAAAAGTAGAGGCCACATATACATTTTCACTGTAAAACTATGAACAGTAAACATGGTACAAATAAATTTGTCAATATAAAAAATTGAATTAAAAAAGCTCGTTTAATGAATCAATTATTCCAAAAAAAAAAATTTTAAAAGATAACTACGTATAAAAAATCAGTTGCTTCCATTTTTAAACTTTAGACATATATTTTTAATTTATCTTCTCTTTGAATGAAATAGTTGCATATTTAGGTCTGTCCACTTAGGAAGATTGATAGACAATATGATTAGCTGAGTGTTAGAGTGTAGAAGAGAGGGAGAAAGAGTAAAGGAGAAAGAGAGAGAGAGAGAGAGAGAGAGAGAGAGAGAGAGAGAGA
>NW_027110142.1:185597-187115 GCF_000696795.3 Halyomorpha halys
CTTTGAGCATAATTATTTCAATAAATCGATTAAAGTTATCCACAAAATTTAAAACTAAATAAAATAAAATTTTTAAAAATATAAAATTAAAATAACTAAATAAATGTTACAAAAATAAGATAAATAAAATAAAGAGGAAAAATTAAGCCGATAACTTGAATAATTATTCCAGGCAGGAGATGATTTTTGAATCAGGTTCCATGGGAAAAAATAACTTCCTATCAAACAAACATAACAAATTACATGTTATCAAACAATAAACAAATTTAAAGATATAAGTTACCTGCTTCTGCAAGGGCTGCAGCCACCTCATTCTGAAATAAAAAAAAACAATGATTTAAGTATACTATAACAATATCAAATAAGAAGAGTAATGTTAAAAGTTAAAATCTACTAGTTAGTTAAGAAACACATTAACTTTAAATCAGTAAGATTGGCAATACTTCAATAGTACAATCAATTGTTGGATAATCAATAGTATTAATGGTGTCACTTTTTCAAAAGAGAGAGAGAGAGAGAGAGAGAGAGAGAGAGAGAGAGAGAGAGAGAGAGAGAGAGAGAGACTTTATTTAACTATGCTGCCCAAATACATCAAGTTGCTACATCAAACAGCATACTAATCAATCCGTATTTCATTCAAATTCACTCTCTCGAATTCACCCTCCCAGATCCTCTCCAGTGACACGCTAAACCAATTCACCTTCAATTCAACCAATTCATTGGGTGCAGTATCCATTAGGTGGATGATTTTCAAGCTAACAGCCCTGAAGAAGGCTAGAAACTCTAGCAGAAAAGTTGGCACAATTAAATAGGGTACACCAACTTATTGGTGTTTCACTTTGATCGCACCCTCAACCATCTTCTCCTCGTAAACCAATTCACTATTAGACGGGAAAGTGAGATCAGACCATCAATAATAGTCACAGCAGTAGATCAGTTTACCAACAACAAACAAATAAATCCATTTTACGAGAACAAGACTAACACATAAATTCAAAAGAAAATATAATAAAAAGCCAGTTACAAGAAACACTTGAATGGATAAATAAGTTTAAAAAATAAAATAAATAAATAAAAATAATAATACTAATAAAATAAAATAATTTAATGAATAAATAAGTTAAAACACACAAATCGACAGGTCCATGTATTACAATAAGACAATGAATAATCTCCGAGCTAATTCCCATGCAGGTGATGGTGTATGATCCCCAGGGAGTCCAAAATAATATTTTCTGCTAAGATCGCAATATCCCCGATGCTAACACCTAGGCCTTCTAAGAAGCTCCTTGTTCTATCTGGTATTGTTCCATGAGATCCCTACCAGAGCCCTCTCATGGTGAACTCTCACTCTCATATCATCTCATAACTCATATCAAACTTTGATTCAAGAAATGTCATTTAGAAGAGGGAACTCTTGTTTGGATAGAAAATTAGGTGGAAATAACCAAATCTTGTTTTTAAAAAAAGTATATGTAATCTAAATAGTTGTAAACTATTTTTGTTTCACTTTTGACC
>NW_027110142.1:187657-188980 GCF_000696795.3 Halyomorpha halys
ATATATCTAATCTTGTTCCATTTTTCTATTAGTCATTTCATCCACAATTTCTATAATATTCTCAGTTTCACCTTGCCATCCTAATCGTTAAGAAGTACGTTTGGGGATTTTTTACATGCATTTGCTGAAGGATAATTGAGCATTAGTAGCTACCTTTAGAAAAAAAACATTGAGTAGGCTTTTAAGTAGAATTTATTTTGTTAACTCATTTTACCCAATCTATTTTTCTTTGCCATATGTTTCTTGTATCTTTTCTATAAACTTAATTGTTTATTCATCACTTTTTTTAAACAACTTTTTGTCATAATTTCCATTGGAGACAAACATTTTTTCTATAATTAAAACAGATTTATTATTACTTGCCCTTTATATTTGTATGTAATAATTCTATATTTTCATGTTAATTACCTTGAATAATCGATGCTTGCTGCTTTATTTACTATAGTCTAAATAAAGTCTATTCTATCTACTCATCCATGCACACCACCTGTAAACTAGGTATTGACTTTACTTATTTTCTCTTTTTAATTTTTATTTTTATTTATCCATTTTATTTCAATTAGTATTGTTGACTCACCAATTAAAAATTCATTTTATTTAACTGTGTAATGCATCCCTCTTTTTATGATTTATTTTGATTAGAATATTTTTCTTAATCTACAGTTTACAGCTTTATCTATTATTTCTACTTTTTGAAATTTATAGTTCAAATAAATACAGAACAAAGCCAGAAAAGCGTAATACAAAAAATTGCTAAAATATATTTTTCTCAGCTCCTAGGGCATATTGTCAAAAATCTTCGGACACACCTTTAATATTTTTTGACCTAGTATCACAACAAAAAGTTCACTGAAATTGGTGATCCCCTTTCCACAGCCTCCCTTTTTTAAAATAAAAACTAAATAGGGAGAACTGGGGTATTTGCATCCCAAAAATGGAAAAGGTGATTTTCAGCCCTCATTTGTGAGATTGTAATTTTAGTTTTACCTTTCTTTTTCTTCATAATTTAGAGGATTTAATGTGGATTTCATAATGATATGAGATTTTCCTACAATGCTTCTTCCCTGACTTTTTATTTTTTCAAGACAATCTCTATGATAAGCATTTCACAATTTTATTGGGGTAAATGTGTAAGAGGCCTTTAGTTCTTATAAAATTCCAAGTATTTCTTGGGAAGATTTGGAAAAAGATAGGGAAAGATAGAATGGATAGGTAAAAATAATTCTTTTACCTCAAATTTGTTATTATACATAAAAAGGTTAAATTAAGAACTTTTTTTTTTAAATTCATAACTTTGTCTTATATTTAATTTAAAAATATTTT
>NW_027110142.1:192555-195139 GCF_000696795.3 Halyomorpha halys
AGATAGATAATTGACCATATAATTTTAAATATGAAGAAGATGGTCAGGATTGGGGGTCAAAAAGAACAACAATAGTTGTTAACAGTTTTAAAATAGTATTTATTACATTCCTAATTTGATCAGTGACATCATAGTTTAAAAAATACGTATGAGGCACATATATACTTATTGGTACATTTTTGCCCAACCTGACTAAAATGAAAAGGCATTATCGGGGCAAGTATACATGCTTCTCTACACTAAAACATAAAAGCGATTCCCATTCATAACCAAAGTGGAACAAACCAGTCCATTTAGATCGATGCATAAAGAGGCATAAAGTTCTTGCCACTGTTCTTGATAGCAGTTATCAGATGTTAAGAACACAAATAAATAAATAAATAATTTCATGGCTTCAGATGCAACTGAAGCCATTTTTTTAATCATTTACACATTTAGTCCAATTCACCCAACATATATACATGCCAATTTAAACTCATATGCCTCACAGATATAAGATATACCCAAAGGAACTCACTAACAAATACTGTAAATTATTCAATCGAAAATAATAATACTGATAAAAAAAGCATGTTGGTAGATGACAGCTAATACCTAAACTGATATAGACATTCCAAAAAATTAGCAATGCAAGACGACTCTTTACCAACACCTTAACAATTAACTGCATGGCCATACTAATAGATTGATAAAGAAAATGACCAGCCTAGTAATACCATAAGACTGAAAACGAGCTGGATAAGAGTTAAATGAAACAAGTTTGGAAATAGGTACCACCTTACCTATACCTTATAACATTAAATTATAAAATAATAATCTCAGGGGATGGAGGAAAGGAATAAATGACCAAGAAATTTATTCTGTCAGAAAGGATAATACAATAAGAATGTGGCTTGTTATATTTGTGGAAGTGGAAAGTGGAAATAACAAAAAAAGTCATTCATCTTTCTGAGCATTCTGAATGTTGAATACCTTATTTTGATGGCAAACAGGTTTCTATAGTTGTTAGGAAATATTTAGTTTATATGCTAATAGGTTTCTTGAAGTTAACATAAACAAACCATTAATAAAATGATTCAGTACTCAGGGATAAAATATGGGCCCAACTACTACGGTGTGACTTACTTCAAAGAAACAATGAGGAAGGATCTGGACAGTTTTAAAATAGTCTTTACTAAGACCCCTGGAGGTTTTTTTCAGCTAGAACCACAATCACAAAATGAATTTTATTGCAGCTGTTGTTTTTGTTAAAATGAATAAATAACTTGAATAAACTAAGAAGGATTGGGTACAATGTAGTGGATTTCCAGAAAAATAGATACTGAAGTTAAGCATAACCCAGCTTAATCACCATTTGGATTTTTGACCATAGGTGAGTGACCCATACTCAGGCAGATGAGACACTTCATCCAACAAGTGACAATTTACTCAGGTGTAGGGATAGCAATCCTGCTCTGGTATATATTAGCATTGATTTCAAGTTGTCCATAAAACAACTTGAGCCATCAATGAGTTGTCAGGGATATCTAGGCATCTAGGAAGCCATGATAAAAAAAAAAAAAAAAAAAAAAGAAAAAAAAAGCCTTGATAATTTCTTGCAAAATGAGCAACCTTGATTAAAATAGCAAAACAAGTTGAGAAATCTGAATACCTGGGTGGAGTAAATATTACATGCAGACCATCTGACTTGGGCTCCTAATTCAACAAGAGTCTCCAATAATACAGCTGTCTGGGCATTTATATGAGTACATCCTACAATTTTTGCATTCCTCAATGGTTTATCTTCGACTGCTCTCTTTCTTAAGGCCATTATTCCTGGCATCTCTAAAAAATAATAAAAATTAAACAAAACATGTACGCTTACATCCCAAAATAGGTAGTTAAACATTTAGTCACTTACTAAAATTATTATAAAGAAAACATTAAAGAATATCTAATAGCATCTATTTTGGGTTTACCAAACATTTCAAAGGTTCTAAAACAAAAAATAGCAAAAATTAAGAACAAAGTAAATTCAACACCTAACATGCCTAATAATTTAAAACTATAAAACAAAATGGAAAGTATCTAAAAGTTGAAAAAAATAAAGAGAGATGACCAAGAACTTTCACTAATGAGCCATCTGTATCTATGTTCAGAAATTGGTCTGAAGGGTGGGGAAAAAAATCACTGGGATAGACAAAAACAACACACAAGAGTCACTAACTAATAAGTGATCAACTCAATAGCATCTGAACATTTCAAAGAAACACACTGATCAAACATGACTTAATTATTATTGTACATTCAGAGTAAATCAACTCAAATTAAATCTGATATTTTTAACAATATTTTAAACCACTTCAGTGATATTAGATATTACCTTGACTAGATGTAATATCTAAAAAAGTCCTGATGAATTGGAAGAGAGCTTGAGTCAAGAGCAAGAAAAAAACAAAGAAAAAATGGGCCATTTTTTTGTTTTTGTGAAATATCTTCAAAAACGGGCTACCTTACACAAACTTTTTAATGTTAAAAATGAAGGAGCATTGGAAATTATAAAAAAAGGTTTGCTTTATTTACTTGAAAAATTTGTATATAAATT
>NW_027110142.1:195974-196725 GCF_000696795.3 Halyomorpha halys
TTGGTTAGTTTTGTTATACCTAAAAATATATACATGTGTAAAATAGATATTAATTTAATTAAGGTAATTATTGTAAGTGCCTGTTTCTGATTGCCTAGCAACCCACCCTGAGATTAAGAGTCTTTTATATTATAAAATTTAAATAAAATACTATTATATATTTAGTATTAAAGTTCTTAATTTGAGCCCAAATGATCTTTTATATTTGAAAAAGTTTTAAAACGATCAAAATTCTTTTTATTTTATTTTAAATAATTATAGAATTATTACATTTTTGGCGCCCAACAGGTGTGGCCTAATTCTTTACAAATTAGGTCATGGCAATCAGAACACAGCTTTTAAAAGAGTTAGATTTGAATTAGTTGTTTTTATAACTTAAGTAATAAATGATGGAGGATAAAGTAGAGGTAACTGGGGGTAGAGATCCTAAAGATGTGATTCTTGTAAATAGCGTCCATGATAATAAATTAGTGGGAACTAATTTTAATTTCAATTCAAATGTTGAAAATATTGATAATTATTATACTAAAACCATGTTTCAACAATTACTGATGATGGCGACTGAGGTGGCAGGTAATTTAAAAGATTTAAGAAATGATATAAAGGGTGATATAAACAAAATGAAGTGTGATATACAGGGTGATATAAAAAATTTAAGAAATGATATAAACAAAATGGGACAAGATTTAAGGAATCGATTTAAGGCAATAAACATAGAGTTGCGTGAAGATAACAGGGTAAGATTAATGGG
>NW_027110142.1:199505-200256 GCF_000696795.3 Halyomorpha halys
CATAATGTTTATAGTTTCTATTAATGCCAAATAATAATTTGCTCAAATAAAAATTAGTTTGCTAATCCACTAGAGTCAGTATAGTTTTGAGCAGTATAAAGTTTTTCTTTGTAATTATGACTATCTTGATTATTACATCTTTGTTATTAAAGAATTTTTCTTTTTCCCTTGTATTAATCCATGTTTAGTTTTGGGCCATTGTCCACCTGTATTATTTTTGATCAAGGGAAGGTGTTTGTAGAGATTCCTAAATAATTCATTATTTCATTTACTAAAATTATTTTCAGAATATTCCCGAAACAAGTTCTTAATAAAATAAGCTATTATTGCGAAGATATATTTTTATTCTTTATAATGTTGTATGTCTCTTTTTAACTATCTAAAAGGTTCACTAGGTGTGGGATGTTCATATAAAAAACTTGTAAATGTTTCATTATATATCATTTTTTTTTTAAGACTACAATTATTAGTAAATTTAGTTATTTTAACAGTCGTGGCAAGGAACAGCTACTATTTACATATCTTATTAAATTGTCTTTGTAAATCCATATGCAATAAAAAAAAATAAGTTATTGTTTAGAACAAAAATTTTGTATTGTAAATATGTATCAAATTATAGTGAAATATGAATCTGTTTTATCAAATTATATTTTTAATATGTTTGTATTTATATGTAAAGATGTTATATTGAATTGTAATTATTGTATTTGTAACTCAGAGGCGGTTTTTGACAAAATGTTTATTTAAAAAA
>NW_027110142.1:200714-203150 GCF_000696795.3 Halyomorpha halys
TCATAATTGAAAATACAGTAAATGAAAGGAAAAATAGAAATCAAGAAATAGTGCTAAAGAATAATATTCAGAAAGTAAATCATTTGGAAAAGTCCCTAACTCTTGTGCAATAATCGATGTTTACATGGAACATCGAGGCAGGTTTTAGTTTTTAGAGTCATTCGTTGTTTGGGCGCGGAGGAGAAATGATGTTTCCAGTATGAGGAGGCCCTCATCAATGTCTGTCCATCAAGGGTGGACATTTTGAAAAAGGAAGACAACAAAGAAGAATAGGACACTCTGAGTTTGGATTAACTGGTGAGAGGACGTCCGTCGGCTGGAAGCGGGAAAGTTTGGAAGCCATGTTTGTGAGAGAGACATAGCTTTTTTGACTGGAAGCCATTTTGAGTAGGACATAGATTATAGGAAAAGAAGATACCAAGAATCATCAAAAGCAAGAAAAGAGGACTTGGAGAACCATCATGCGGGATTGGATAAAGCAGTGGTGCCGATGGAGGAAGAGTCAGGAATTGATCACAGCAACGCTGATGGGCGCCATCACCCAAGTGGCCAATATTACCCTTTAGCGTCGCAGGGCGAGAGCACGTCCGGTCACATGGTGGACCCCGGCCCTAACGCAGCTGAAGATAGAGTACTATAGGGACAGGAGCAGGTACCAGGAGTGCAGAGATGAAGATAGGAGAGCTGCACTCTGAGAGGAAAGCAAGCATAGGTATAGGGTATACCGAAACGGTGTGCGTCACCAGAAGAAGAAGTCCTGGGACGAGTTCATCGTCGAGGAGTCAGAGAAGAATCCCCGTACAGGGTTGCGCTGGGCAAGGTTAAGCCAATACAAATGATGGCTGCCATCAAAGTTGGAGGAGCCCAGGCGACCACCCTGGAAGAAACGGCGATGATGTACATCAATTATATACACCCTAGGGATGATCCGTCCCAGGACACTGCAGAGGAGAGTATGGTGAGACGCACCACGTCAAACCACCAGGTACCACTGTGGGACATATGGGACCTACGTCTTGCCGTGCACAGGCAGAGGATTGGGAGGGCTCCGGGACTCAACGCCTTGGACGCTGCAATCCTCAGGAACAGTGCCCCATATATCGAGGAGGAGGTATTGGAAATATTTAATGAGTGCTTGGATAAGGGGAACTTTCCGAGCAGGTGGAGGATTGCAGACTTGAGACTGCTCTACAAAGGGGGAGGCAAGGATAAGTAATCGCCGAAGGCCTATCGGCCTATATGCCTCCTCCCTGTTATCAGCAAGGTCCTGGAGCATATGATAGTGCATAGCCTCAGACCAGTCCTCAGTGTTGCGAGTCACCCACGGCAATACGGCTCAACCCGTGGCAAGGGAACAACAGATGCGCTGTTGAGAGTGCGTAAGGATGTAGAAGGGAGGGCGGAGAAATATGTCTTGATGATACTGTTCAACATATCCTCCGCCTTCAATAGTGTTTGGTGGCCACGCGTACTCCAGTGGTTGCAAGAGTTCGACACCCCCAGCAATTTATATTCCCTTGTGAGTAGTTACCTTAGTAAGAGAAGTGTGAAGATCAGGAGTAGCTATTCCGAGGTTGAGAGAAGGATAGAGAGAGGCTGCCCGCGGGGTTCGGTTCTCGGGCCGGCCCTGTGGAAGTTGGTGTTCTATGAGTTGTTGGGGGAACTACAAGATAGAGGGTTCCTTGCCACTAGGGCAAGAGCAGATCAATTTTTGGGGCATACCATATCCTGGCAAGGTGTGAGAACGGACGTCTAGAAGGTGTCGGTGCTACAAAGGATGGAGGTACCAACAGAAGTGAAGGAGATTGGGTGGTTACTAGACAAAATTGAGAAGGAGAAACGCAGAAGAGTTACTAGACATAATCTCAGTGTTCCCGATCTAATGGGCAACCTTAAAATTGGGACGGTGGTGTACTGTAAAGTGGGAACTAATAGGAACAAAGAGCTGCAGAGATACGAAGGCCCATTCAGAGTTGTCACGATTAGAGAACATAATATTGTCACCATAGAAAGCTTGAAAGAACCGAAAAAGCGAAGAGCAGTTCACCTAGAAAAATTAAAGCTTCTTGAAACAGCGTTATCATGATGTACAGGATTGCATTCACTTCCCTACCGGAAGGCAATATTGTAAAGTATTTATTTTTTTCACTTTAGGGACTTAATAATAAGAACATGGGAGTGTAAATATCAGTGATTCATATGACATTGTATTGTTTTGTCTAATTTTTTTTTTTTTGTACACAGAGTGCTGTTATTTTGAGTCCTACTTCTGTAGTTTTATTGTATTTGTATCTTTTTTATTGTTATTATATTGCAATTGTATTTGTATCCATGTTATTTATTGTTATTGTATTTGTATATATCTTTTTCCTTTGTATATAATAGAGTAGGATTGTTCGTAAACTGGTGGGGGGGGAGTAATGGACTGTCAGGTGA
>NW_027110142.1:205971-208733 GCF_000696795.3 Halyomorpha halys
ACTGACTTTTGTCAAAACGAAAACCTTCCTTGAGGTTACATGTAAACATCGATTGTCGTACAACAGTTAGGGATTTTTCCAAATGATTTACTTTCTGGATATTATTCTGTAGCACTATTTCTTGATTTCCATTTTTCCTTTAATTTATTGTATTTTCAATTATGAGGGGACGAGTTAAAATAGTTTTTTATGATATTTGAATCTGCTCAACATGGCCTTGATTCGACGTACCGCCATCTTGGTTTTGTTGTTATATCACGAAGTTATTATAAACAATGAAACTTGGTTAGCTTGCTTTTTGGATAAACAAAACAAATTAACAATCTTAAAATGATACATAAAATAAAACATATTATAAACCCTTTATACATCAAAATATATTATTTACTCAAAAAGAGCATATTAGAATATATATATATAGAGAGAGAGACGGACAGGGTCCGCAAATAGATCAGTCTTTGAGAGTACTTCAAGCATTTCATTCCAAACTTCTCTCTCTCTCTCTCTCCTATTATTTTTATTTTCACTTCGGTAAAAGATATATATAAATAGGTTTATATGTCATGGATCATGCTTTTCATGATAAAAATGCTCAGGACCAATATTTAACAGAATAAATTTCTTGGAAAATAGATAAGTTCCTTGCAGTTTTGTATTAATTCTAGTTCTGTTATATGCTTATAGTAAAAATACAAACAATGTATTTTACTACTTTTTTATTCAGAACAAAAAAGACTAAATACAAGATAAAAGTAATACCAATTAACTGACAGGTAATAATATCACTAGGAATTAATTTATGACAGTTAGAAGTAACATAATAAACATTTTAACATAGTAAATTTTGATAGAATAACAAGACAGAAGACGGAATATCTTTTTTTTTCTTTTCGTATTTAGATAAATTACAAAACCGTCAATTTAGCGAACTGCTGCTCACCTAATCGGTAGGGAACTACGAATAGCATATGCAGTTGAAGGATGAGGTCTGTCTAGAACATCAAGTTTATAGTATACCTGAGCTGAGCAAAACTTATTTGAAATAAAAAAAAAAAAAATTAAATAATGTTAAATATTTATTTAAAAATTATTTGTGAAATCATTTATGTTATGATTTCACTTAATTCTAATTTTATAAATGATCATTTTATAAATGATCATTTCAGAAATAATTCTTTTAGAATTTATAATATTGAAAAGAAGTTAATTTAGATTTATTTAAGACAGTTTAGAGTAAATGTCATTACCGCAACTGTCATACAATTTACAACATAGCAGTTGCTGACATGGCAGTAAAGTGTGACCTCATACACGTTTTAAGATGACAGTTGCTTCACTAGCAGTATATGTACTGTCACTACATGTTCAAAGTTTCTATCATTTAATTACAGTTGCTACTGTGGCAACATGGAGTCACTGAGGAAATGGGTTTTGATGCGATGGTAGCCTCACTGCAGATACATGTATTATCAACTATCACACCAAACTTAATGTGACAATACTGCCATGATGGCAATTTTAATATACTTTACACCATGGCAGTGGCTATGACAGCTGGTGCAATGGCTGCATACTATTTCATAGTATTTAAACATCATTAAAAAAATGTAATTATTTCGAAAATCATTATTTTGCATTTTTGTAAAATAAGGTATTTATAAAATAAGAAAATAGTGAAATAACAATTATTAGATAATTATTTCAGAAATATATTGTTTTATTTCAACAAATGATTACTGAATAAATAAAGTATTTATTTTATTGAGATTATTTTGTCAAATAATCCATTTAATGAATAATTATTACTTTAGTAAATAATAACTCTTTAATTCATTTGATAAATACATGATGTAAACAGTATCCCTGTCAAGTTAATAGACACAGGTGAAACATCCCACATAAAGTGACATCAAATCACCCTCAGTTCTCAAATGAGGCATTCTTATCACTTAGCCTGATATCATGACTTAAAAAATTAATATGTTTTGAACAAATGGTTAAAGAGAACTCAAAACTTTTCGCCTAAATGTTTTGTAATAAATACGGATAAAAAAATGTTTAAACACCGGACAGGAATGCAGTGCATTGTGACTTTTATGGATCCACAACCTTTGATGCATCTGTAAAACATTAGAAACAACTTCCTCAGGAATGATGTGCATCTGGTTATTAATTGGTTTCAAATGGGGTTTTTAAATTTCCAGCCCTATACTTCGGATAGTAATTCCTTTTGCAATCACAACTTTGCCTGTTCGTACACAAGATAAGCATGCCACGACACCATTCCCTCAGTTAGAGACAGCGCAGAAATAGGCTTTACTTTGGAAATTGATTTTAGAAATGAAATGCATCTGTGGTATGCCATAAACCAGATTTTTGTGCAGTGGTTGCATTTTTTGTTCCCTTGCTTCAAATTCTGCTAAACCTCAACAGAAATTTGAATTATGAAAAAGACATTCAAATAATACTAATTTTATATTGTAAAAAAATTACACATTTTGGGGTTTTCCAAAATTTTGAGTTTTTTCTGCACAAATATGCACATTTTATGGATTACTATATATATATATATATATATATTGTAATATGCTCTTTTTGTGTAAATAGTATATTTTGATGTATAAAGGGTTTTTAATATGTTTTATTTTATGTATAATTTTAATATTGTTAATTGTTATTTTAAAACAAAAAGCAAGCTAACCAGTTTTCTTTGTCTAAAAGAAATACGTTATTTTTTAAACAAAGCCAAGATGGCGGTACGT
>NW_027110142.1:217558-233587 GCF_000696795.3 Halyomorpha halys
TATATAATACTCTTTTTGGCCACAATTTTGATTTTTTTTCAGATAAATTTTAATCGTTGAACTAAATAACTTAAATTACGCACATATATGTGGTGTGAGTATGAAAAAATTGATTCATTTAATAATTTTTTTTATTTTTAATTTCTAGTTTAAAATTAACAAATTTGAGGTAAAGCAATGCATTGATTAGCATATTAAGAGTCAAAGTCATACATAAAAAAATAAAAATAAAAATAAACAGGAAAAAGTAAACACAAGTGACAAATGTTCTTGGAATAAATAGTATTAACCAATGGTTTCTGGTAGCAATGAAGAAGTCTATTTAGAAAAAGCTTTCATAGAAAGAAAACTTCAGTGTTATTGTTTTTAACATGGGATAATAAATCCACATCCATGCCCTTCAATAAGAACTTCATTTTTTTTGTATTATGATACTATGTGGACCTATGTATATTATTTTAAATAAAAATTAAGCAAAAAATTAATTGTCTGAAAAATATGAATACACCTATGCATTTTTATTTAAACTTTCTTCACATTGGCTAATTACTTGTTAGTTTTTTGGTAAATAGTATTTAGATGCTGTATAAAATTTTAGGGGAAATTAAAAAGGGAGTTTCAATTGGAAATTTTCTAATAACCCTTTCAACATAGTGGTGTTGCATACAGTGCATAAATTGGGACAGTTTTAATATGTTGAAAAATTAAATACAAGTCTTATAATAGAAATATAAAATTATTTAATATGATTAGCTTCCTCTTAGTTCTTCAAATATGGACAAATGTTTTGGTTTTAAATAAGAGTAGTTTAGGTGTTTATGTAAACCTGAATAAATGTTTAGCGATTTTAATTTCATTCAAACAAAGTTAGGTTAACTTTCCATATATTAATATTATAGATTTAACAATAAAATTGATTATTGCAGGATTTCGGTGTTTTTTGCACACTTTGGGTTTTTACTGCATGATTTTGGGTTTAATACAGTCTCCAGCAATATATATACAATAATCCAAGATAATTCATAAAGGTTTCCATTGAGGATGTTCCATAAAGCCGAGGAAATATCTGTACCCAGCTTTTGCAATAGTCTCATGTGTGAAACTTGGACTATTGAATACAACAATAAGAATGAGATTCTGATGCTCTTTGATCAGTTTCAAGCATGTTGCTTTTCCTTTTATAAAAGAAGCGGTAATATCACAGCTGCTCATGGTGTGAAGGAAAAATATGCTGTTCTGTAGCCCTGATTATTGAAACTGTTGTGAGAAGACCTTGGTCCCCATTTGACAATGGCTTGTTTTCATAAATAATAATTTTCCATTTACTGGATATAGTTTGGTCAGAAAAATCATTAGGCTGACATCTCCAACTTAACTGTACTTAACTCTGTCAATCTTTGACATCTCCAATTGCTACATTTCTACTACACCACAATTTATCAAAAGCATTTCTATCAAACAAGATCATCATCTGAACTTAAATGACATTCTATAGTGTTCTTTGAATTTGGCCATTGACATTTATATAAGACGTGATTTGTTTTTGTTATTTGACAAATAAATATTGTTTAATCAGGATCTTCATGTTTTTATCAAAAATAATATCACATAATAACTATTTTCATTATGTTTAATATCAGCATAATGAGTTCCCAAATTTTTAATGTCTGTTTTACAGTTAAATAATACTTTAACATTTTTGACAACGTAGAGCTTATATGTTAATTATAACATTTATTAATTAATACCTGATAATATTATTGTCTGCCAATTAATTTATATTATTATTTCTATTTTGTATTTTGCAATAAATAAATTATTTGAAAAATTAAATAGGATGAGTGAATATTTGGGGAAAGTTGCTTTAATAGGGATTTATTTGTTAAGAAAGCCACCATATGTGGTAATTTTCCTAACAAAACAAAGTTGTCATAAATCACCTTTAATGCACTTTCCCTGAATATGCATTTACCCCAATGTATCTTATGTGGGTTGTATTATCACTAGCTATTTTGCCCAACTGTTGGTTAAGAGTATTGGAATACAGACTTAAACTATAACTATGTAACAGAACTAGAATAAACATAAAATTGCAAAATATCTACACATCTTCTATAAAACCTAATTCTCTAAAAAAATTGATAGTGAGCATTTTTATCATGTATAAGCTCAATAAATACAAGTCTGTTTATTTGGGCAAAAAGTATGATGGAACAAATTGTCAAAAACATACCATTTAGTAAGGAACATTATACAAAAATTTAAGTAAAGAGAATAGTTTTAATGCTCTTCTATTTTTAATATAAAAACTTTTTGCTAGGGCAGACTGTTAGATATTTCTTTACAAAAAAAAAGCCATTTTTTTCTTAGTTTTTCAAGTTTTTCACTCAAGCTCACTTATTATTCATGAGGAATTTTGATACTACTTTCATAATAGATCACTGAATAAGTGTACAGCATAATAAAAAATTTAATTTAATTTAAGCATGAGCAAAATTATGGTGTATTTTGACTGGACTATTAAGGAACATGGAGTGGTCAGAAAGTTCGGAGGCAGTAGGATTTCAATTTGTGTGAAATGATTTTTGACTAAAAACTGTAAAATACAATTTTTCAATTACTCCTCATCCGAAATCATTCCTTTGATTTTGACTTCAACTTCCATCCAAGGTACTCCTAACAATCATGACAAAAGATATCTATCGGAATCCATTAATATTCAACTAGGATATAATCAGGTGCTGAGGACTATTGGGTTTAAAGCCCTAGTGAACTACTAGGATCTAATCCTGTCATCACAAAACTGACAAATAAAACTTATCTCTAGCTTATTTACAAATTTTAAATTAATTAGACCATTGGTAGCTCATCATCATATGCCATTTCTTAAAATAATTTTTCAATCGGTTTTATCCCTCTTATTTCCATTTGTCCTAAAAAAATTAAGTAAGCAGCAAAAATAATCACACCAAAACTTTTAACTTCAAACTATTATTTTACTGGACTTAATCTTGTTTTTCTTGGTACTGAAGCGTTGTGCCATGTTAAAACAGTATATTACCTTATAGTATTGTATTATCATTACACTCCCAACCATTCTCTTTAAATAAACATATAGTAGAAGAAATACCCTATTCGTAGATTCTGCCACTAGGAGGAAGATTAAGATCAACCATGAATCACCTGTTCGTATGAGTTTCCATGCTTATAATACACCCACTTTGGAATTGACTGCCTTAAGTATATTACGAATATTATGAATATGAAGTAATTGTGGGCCTTAAGCTTTATTAATTAATTAATCCTCTAAGCAAATAGATTACTCTATTACAGAACTTTTTAAGGAAAGGTAATGATACATAGCATAATAATTTGAGAGTAGCTTTGAAACTTAAGCACATTTAAACATTATGAATAAGTTTGTTCACATGTTCATATAAAAATACCATTTAATTCAAGTTTCATACGTTAAGTAAAATATGCCAGTAATTAATCTTAATTGTGCAAAGACATAATAGGGCATACCTTGTTCAGCTATTTCAATTTCTCTTCGCCCAAAGGCATGTTCTTTTATGTTTTTGACACAGAAATCTGAAAATCCACTAGAAGCTACCTGAAGCCTTTGCCTTGGTGAAACATCATCTTCTTCAGAACTGCTGCCTGTGTAAGATGCTGAAATGGAAAAATCAATAGTTTTATTGAATGATTCAAAATATTGTTTACATTAACTTGTTACAAAAATTTTGTTTAAAAAACATTAACTTGTTGAAAAAAATATTGTTACATTACAATCAAATTTTATAAATTCTAACAATTGTCATGAATCCCTCAGTTAACAATGTAATTATTATATAAACATTAGATAATTCAACAAATACTTATGAGGAAATTCATATAAGAATTTATTATAAACATCAATTGCTAGAAAAACCAAAAGAAATTTGCATACAAATTAAAAATATATATAAAATTTTAGTAAATAAAAAATGGTGTTAGCCAGTCAGGATGGTTTGGTTAAAACAAACTTAATTATTAGTCATTTTGAAGTTGAAAATTACTCGGTAATTTAAAAAAAAAAAAAATTCCACTGACTTCTTTCAGTGCTTTGCTAAAAAAAAAAGAAAAATTAAAATAAAACAAAACCTTAGGTTTCAGTTATTCTAAAATAAAATAATGCATGTAATAAGGTAAAATAAATGACAAGAATTTTATAAATCATACACCAAGAAGTTTAATCATATGGACAGTTGCATACAATAACCTACCCTATTAAAATTAATGCTTTAATTGAACAACAGCTGTCTGTCTAAATCCACTGGCTCAAGAGATAAACTCCCAATGGATCTTTTTCAGGGATGAGAGTCTATTACATTCACATAAATACAAATAAATTTATGGTATTAGGTCATAATTCACAAAACAATTTATAGTCAACCCAATAATAAGTAAACGCCTATCTCTAAAACAGTTATAACAGTAAGAGGAGGTTCCACAGTGATAGTGAAAGCGAGAGTAATTTGTTGTTTATGTGAAGATAGTTTATAGTACCACCATCTATCAAGTAAATTCTGATGGTAAGACAAACAATTTTAAAGCTTTAGTATTGTATGAAGCATGCCTTCAACCACATTGTCAGACACACTTCACTTTTGGTTGGCTGGTTGGGATTGAGTGGATTGTATAATTGAAAAAATGAGATATGATTAGATGAAATAAAATTCTATTGTTTATGTTACAAGTGGTGTAGGGGGTGACCGAAAGAAAATATTTATGATTAGATGGTTAGTAAAATTTTGAATGACTGGGCTATGGAAATTGTAGATCTAAAATTGAGGTAGTTGATGATGATGTGGATGTTAACTATTGCTAGATGGACTTACTCCATGGTTCTTTCTTCCCTCCACATTCTTGGGCCTCTCTCCCCTCTGCTTCTGAGAACAACTTCAGGAGTTCTACTCACTCATGGTAGATTACTGATGAGAGACCAAAAGAAAGAATGGATTGCTTCTGCCAGAAGACAAGATGGCTCTCTTCACATTAGTCTGGGTTGCTTCTCACCACAGAGAGTGCTGGAGGAGGTTAGTTTTGACAGTTGGCCACATGGGCGCTAGTATATCCTGTAGGCTATTATATGCTATAATGTATTATGGTAGCCCCTTCAATTCAACCTTTCGGTTGCCGTAGGTACCGCCCACCTAAATCGCTCCGGATGACTTACTAGTTGAGATGAGTTGCGGCTGTAGCAGGTAGGATGAAATTTACATAGAGAGAAGAACAATACAAAATAAGGTTATGCTTATGCACAGAGTTTAAATGTAAATGAAAATGAACTTTACATCCTAAACAATCATTGATAATTACTTGAGATGGCTTGCTTAGGCTAATTTAATGATAAAAAAAAAAAGGAAATATGAATAAGAAAAAAAAAGGAAATTGATTTTTGTGTAAGATAGAGAAAAAAATAAACAAAATGTGTGCAACTTCTAGGAACTATGTTGAGGATGCGTCCGCCCACCCTAACAATTCCCACTTGGCAAGAGTGGATCAAAACTAAGAACTGAAATTAATAACAGAACTAAAGAACCCAATGAATGTTAGTATGAGAGAACAAACAATCATGTTTACACTAACTATATACATGAATCTAAAAATGAAGAAAACTAAAAGAACAAAGGAATCACGTCGACGCTGACTACATACAGATAATACAAGATAATTTTGACCTTCTAGGGTGACAGTGGTACTTCTCGTAGTCGGATTGATCTTCAAACTTTGGCTACACCGAAGTGGCTGGTAGCAGATTTGCCCTTGATTGTGGAACCTTCCATGGTGAAGTAACAGTGAAAAGAGAGATTGCGAATGGGTGTTAAACTCTCTTGTCTCAGTACTGCATCTTCAGTAAAATCTTGATAGATCTGGAGTTCGTCTTCAATTGTAGGTGTGGATGAATCTGCCAATCACTTGTTATCATTCGGATAGGATCTCAAATGATTTGTGTCAATATGATGTTCAGATGGCAAACTGGATCCGGATTCCCTAGAGCTTCCAGATACGGCGTACAATGAAGTGGCAGATGCATTCCTGGTCCTACCGTAAGCCACTTGGGTAGGAACAGCAACAGGATTGATATTGCTGACCAAACTTCTCGGATCCGTGTTATCTGACTTTACATCCCGAATGAACATCAAACTACCTCGGTCACGAATTGAAGTTGATGAAGCTTCAGTGCTGCTTAGAATGTTTCCATTCATCAAGATGTGACTATTAGTTGTAGAGTTATCGGAATGTGTAATCAAAGTTGCGTTATATGGAGAATCGGCTTTTGAGGTTTCACAACAATTCCTATCACTGATAAGAGGAACATCAGTTGCATCTGAACTAATAGGTGCATCTGGATCTGGAAGTTTCTTGAGCAGTACCTTGGGCTGATATTTTCATTTGCTGATTTCAAATGACTGGAGGCTCTGAAGGGCCGACACAATGTCGTAGATACACGCCGTACAGAGCTGTTGTGAGTTGGCTGAGGAGCAGTGCATGAAGAAGGTGGTAACTTGTTGCCTCTAGAGATCGTTGAACGAGAAGAAGGATGAATTTTTACCCTGTTCTCGGTAGAATTCGAAACGCTAAGAGTAGATTTGAAGAACAGGGAGCAGGACATAGGGACATAGGTTGAACCAAATTATGAACAATGCCAGAAACTACTAAGCCGAAGACTGTAGGCGTAAAGTAAAGTCCATCGACTTCAGAAGGATAAGGAGCTCCAACGAGAATCCGTGGGTATAAGTCCCCACCGATTAACAGATCGACTGGACCTGACTCCCCAAAGCGTTGATTGGCCAAAGGGTGGCGCATAATGCGGCTGACGATGGAAGAAGGAAGGTTGACATTTGGTAATGACGACGTGATGCGGTCGACTACCACTGGAGAGAGGTTGTATTCTTCTGTACCAGCGAATGGGCGTATGGTACATGACGTATAGCCTTTGAGATGAGACTTTGGGACGGCTGACTCGCCAAGACTGGTGATGCAATGGTCGAAATTTGAAAGGTTAGCGCCAATCTTGTGTGCGAGCTCGCTAGAAATAAATGTGTGCTGGCTTCCAGAGTCTAATACACAGCATATGAAGGTCTCACCACAGAGAGTGCTGGAGGAGGTTAGTTTTGACAGTTGGCCACATGGGCGCTAGTATATCCTGTAGGCTATTATATGCTATAATGTATTATGGTAGCCCCTTCAATTCAACCTTTCGGTTGCCGTAGGTACCGCCCACCTAAATCGCTCCGGATGACTTACTAGTTGAGATGAGTTGCGGCTGTAGCAGGTAGGATGAAATTTACATAGAGAGAAGAACAATACAAAATAAGGTTATGCTTATGCACAGAGTTTAAATATTGATTTATTGAAAATGGGCATGATCTCTAGTTTCAGTGAAAACCAATTAAATCAGTCAATAACCTTTTGAAAAAATAATTAAAATCCCTGAAACATGGCCATTTGTAACTTTTTCTTGTGCCTATCACAAATAAAAAATTATGCTAAAATAATAACTTGTGGAACTCGTGAACATTTAAAACTTAAAATTTTAAAATGCCGTTCTTAAAAAGCAGCATGAAAAAGGTCCTAGAGGGGTTTTTTATTTTCTATTTGTTTTCGAGGAGTTATTTGAAGACTGATAATAAGGGTTGTCAACAAAATATATGAGAGATTTCATTTAATACCAAAAATGCATTTGAAAATCAGGATCTTTGTTGCCTCAATTGTGAGGGAAGTGATTTATTTACAATTTGATTTATAAAAAAAACTATGACTCAGTTAATAAGTGTGCACAAGGGTAATTCAATTTGCTGATAATCAAAATATACCTAAACCACTCAGGAATCATTCGCCTTACAGTTTTCCTCATCTTATAACGCTTCTTCCCTTGTGGTCAAAGCTTGAAAAATTCATAAGATTAAATGCATTTTTGAGGTGTTAAATCAAACCTCACTTATAGTTTATGATTTTTGATATTATATTTTACTTTCTCGATGATTATAGACCAATTTTTCACGAACAAATAGTGAATTTTTTTATCATTTTATGTTTTACATACCGATTTTTTAAAAAATATACATAATTTTTTCCACCATTTTTCTTATATTATAATTTTGAAAAAGTTCAATAAAAATATATTTTAAAAAATTAGTATTTTTTTTTTCAGCGATCACACATTGACTTTTAGAATACAGTTTAAAAATGGTCCAATTCCATCCACTACTTTTCCTAACACATTCAATACCGTATTTTCCTTAATATATCCATATTTCAAAAACAGGAGGTCTGATTTGACTCAAAGCAGAAGAAAAGTTGAGGATTAATGTAAAAATAGAACTAATATACATTTTATCAAATTCAATTCACTCATTCACTGAAATACATTTTCCTCGATGCCACTATATTACAAAACGGCATGTCTTTTTTTTTCATTCTTAGACCAAAAATCACAGACTATATAATATGAATAGTTACATATCTAACTAACAGAAATGGTGAGGAAGCTATCTAAATGGGAACCTAAGTTTCAAGGCTTGTCATGATGATACTGGAAACATTTTTTATAGTATTATTTGAATTTTATGACAGTTTTCCCGTTTTCGATTTCCTGACTTTTCCAAAATTAAAATAATTCCATAATTTTCAGAATTAAAAAAAATCCCAGACTTTTCCTGGTTGCTAGACATCCTGTTAATTTATCTTATATATATATATATATATATATATAGTAAAAGGACACTTGCTGATTTATAGTTTTTATTTAAAAAAAAAAAAATGAAATTCAACATCATTTTTTGTACTGGGTCAGTTTTATGAGATATAAATAACAAGAACAATTTTTTTTTTTAATTAAAAAAATTAAGTAAACATTTATTAAAAGAAAACAGTGAATTTTATTTTTTTCTCAATTTTGGTAGGTTTCCTTGAATCTCTATTAAAACATTAACATATTATTTATTTTTTACATTCAGACATTGTATTTTTCGACTGTTGGTCATATAGTGACTCTTAAGAAACTTAGAAGATTAGAGCATTCATCAAAGTACTGGAACTACCCATATCACAGAGACAAAATACTTATCTTTATGGAATTACTAGTATTTATGGCAGGGGACCAAGGATAACAAGATAAAATCAAACGGGCAAACTGAAATCAAATAAAAAGCAATTAGCAAATTTACAGTATTAATAACGATATATAAATAAAATACTGAGTGTCTGCGACTCCAATAGGTCAGAGCAAGATATTACTTTATGTAACAATAGTGTAGGACTATTGCTACAAAGTCGTAGATGTTGCTTTTATAGACAACTTTCAAAAGTGGTCAGAAGTTGATGAGCCCATGTCTATACTGATTCAATTGTCTAATTTTAATTTAATTAAATACCACAATGGCACTCATTGAATACAGTGGTTGTTTTACCATTAGTCACAAATAACAATAAAAAGTCTAAACGACACATAACACTAACAGACCAGGTCTTTATAAGAATTGTTAATGGGGACTAGACAGCTGATAAAAAACCGTAGATTATTGAGTCATCTTTAGGCGATGCCAATCAAATGACCCTAACTGACTGTTATTTAACATTTAAATATTATAATACAAAATATAATAATATATATAATACATCATAATACATACATAATAATATAATACATCTGTTTTTTCTAAGAATAACATATACTTCTAAAGAAAATAATACAAATAAAAATAAATTTAATTAAATTAAATACTAAGGCTATTTACTAATTAATCATTAAACTTGATTTGAACAAGCATAGTAACAAAATTAATGTAACAAAACTAATAAATTATATCTCAAGACACAACTGAACAAGTTGAATCAAACTGAAAGTAAATTTTTTAAATATATACTCAGATCATTTGAATTGACTGATAAAATTAAAGTAAAAAAAAAAAATTAACTTACCAGAACTGTAAGAATCAGTGGAAGAAGCAGATAGAGAACGACTTCGGTATCTACTTGATTTTTTCAATGCACTGGTTGATTTAGATTCCTAAAATCATTTAATACAATTATAGAAACTACTTAAAAAAAAATAATTTATAGGCAAAATTATTTTATCTTGAAATTATGGTTAGGTATACCATAGCACCAATATTTATACTGTTAAAACTTTATGTATTATATTAAAATTAATATTTTATGGGATACAGTAAAAAAGATCAAAATAATATAATTTTGTGTTTTTAAAGTAATCTCTTTTTACTTATTCAACAGTTGTCATTAAATTACTGCTCTCCCTCTCCCTACACATCATGTTAAATACATGAAAAATGATTATTTAATGGTAGTGACACATAAAGATAGTAATAAATGCATTCTATCTTATGATTAAGAAAAAGAAACAAAGAAAAGAAAGGGACAAATTTAAAATAATTTTTCTTTTCCTCCTGAAAATTGACAAGTGTACCTTTTGCTACTCTAACATAACATAAAATTACATTAACTCTAATTAATTCAAACAGTTTAAAGACTTAAAAAGTAAGAAAAATCAATAACTTAAAAATTAACTTTTTTTATTTTTTTTTTATTTGCTGATCGCACCTCCAACCATCTTCTCCACAAAAATTCCAGGGATTTGGTATGATATTCATTCATATTATCATACAAATAAAAGTTAAATATAAACTGAAATATGTCAATTAGATAGAGCATAATTATATTTTCACACAACAGTTCAACAAAAAAACATAATTTTGATAATGGAAAAAATAAATAAAAAGAACAAAAGTGAAAAATTACCAATTTTCTCTGACCAACAAATGAAGAAGAACCAGTATCCACATTCTGAAAAAATAAAATAAAATGTTGATTATAAAATTATTAAGAGTCAATAATTAATTTAAATTTTGTAAACGTGAAATGAAAGTATTAAAATTGATAAAAAACAACTCAGCCACATGCATTCTATTAGGAATATTTTTCAAATTTTTTTTAGGACTTATAATTATAAAAATTGAATTATGAATTTAATAATTCAAATTCTATTAGGACTTCCCCTAAGAAACTATATTTTAAAAGGTGGGGTAAAGAAACATTACCAAGTAAACCATAATATTTGATGAAATTATTGGTAATAAAATTATCGAAGAATTTAATCTCGGACAAATTGTACAACTAGAAATGGATAGAAAAATAGCAATAGTGACTATTTAACTATTTAATGTGATTCATAGGAGTATCTTAACAATGGTATAGATTTTTATTTTTTAATGTTTTAAGAAAAAGTTTTAAAACAAAACATTATTCTTTGGTAATTAAAAAAAAAGTTAGATGATAAGCTTTTAGATAGATTATTTAAAAAAAATAATAAGATCAGCTCCACAACAGTGGAATAATACTACAAAAGTAATGAAGTTTCATTAGTTTAATACTACTCAAATAAGGTTAAGAAAATAAAGTTTAAGGAATTCTGCAATTTATGAAGAATATTGTTTCAAATTTTGTACTGTTATATTAAATTTATTTAAAACAGAAAACTTAATTAGTTATTTTATTTGGTAATAAAGGTTCAATATAAAAAACATTTTATTATAATTTAGTGTAAATCAATTAAACAGTTTAGAATCACATAACGGTTGAAGAAGAGGGATAATAAAAGGGAGTAAAGAACATTAGGACTGATACTAATGAGTCGGATAAGTGAATCTATTGGTCTTTTTTGTCATATCCTGATGAATGACCAAGAGGTTGCTGTTCTATCTGAACTAAAGTGGGATGTGTCAAAATTCATTTTGACGGAATAAATACAAAGCCATAAGAAAAAGGCTAACTTTAGGATAAGTAAGCTTGGAATGTTTATCTTAATATAACCATGTATAAACACTTTAACCATGGAAAATTTATGCAAATGAATAATTTAACTATTATCGAGAACCCTTTCACACATTTATTAATACATAAAATTAGAAAAATTGTGGTAGGGCATTATAATAATGCTATCAATTTTTATAATATATATGCCCATATATATACTGTGTGTGCACCCAAATGTGGCTTGGAGAGCTTTACATCTATATTCTTGCAAATAATCTTTCTTTATTCAAGTAGAAAAAAATAATCTTAGTTTATTCTAGTGACAATAACATAGTTCTTTATGATGATCAGTTGCCATTTTAATAATGTTTCTAACTTTGTTTTAACAAAATTTCATAAATAGGTACATTAAAGCAACAATTTTCAAACCAGAAAACTCTCTGATACAGATAAATTAATTAACAATAAAAAAAAAAAGTAAGATACCAAAATTAAGACAGGATGATAAAAGGAATAAATACCTTCAATCCTAGCCCTTTGGTCTACGTTAGAGTATCAATTATAAAAAATTAGATAATTTTGACTGATGATTCAATTTGGGGTAATTGAAAAATTTTTATATTTTTAAGAATAGGAAAGGTGGAAATTTCATATATTATAGCTCCAGTACAATATCAATGGGAAGTAAGGAAGAGAGGAGATGAAAACAAATTCTAACAACATAAGTTGAGAAAAGAAATTTTAGTGGAATAGAGACATAATGAGATTATAGATAGATTAAAACTATACAATATGTTAAAAATAAAATTAGATATTTAAAAAAAAAAAGAAGTTTAAATTCTGGTGCATATTATTGCAATGATAAGAGTGTACTTCGACAAACAATTTAAGCAATGAAATAAAATAATCAGAACTTGTTTTTTACAATAAAAATTTCTTAAAAGGATGGTAGCTTAAAGCATTGAAACTAATGAAGTGTTATCCACTATACAAACTAATCATAAAGAATGAGAACAGAGAATTGCACTTAAAAAATGATCATGGTTAAAAAAAAAATCATAAAATAAGCTAAATTTAAATTATGTAGTAGGATGTCATTTGTTTACATGGTACTGATTTGAGTCTTGAGAAACTAGAAACATTAACTTAAATAATGTACAGGCAAAGTTAAGTATATAAAGTTATATATCAATAATAAATGATAATGTATCAAACAAAACATCACAAAATTGATTAAAACTGGATGTTTTATGTTTCGGGTAGGAACAGTATTTATAAAATCAAAGTAGGGTAGTTAAATAGCATGAATATTAAATAGTGAATTTATATTAAGTGAAATAACCAGAAATAAACACAGCTTGTAGATAAAGCTTAAGATGGACAGCATATCATATAACGAAAGATGTTAAATTACTAGTAAACATAATATTACTAGGTTATCAAAATCTGACTTTTTATTTTCTGAGTGATACTAAATCAAAAAACTGCACAAAAGAAAAATGTTTACATAGTATTTCACAGAGAAATGAGTACATCAGGAGGTTGTTTTTCTAGGCCTTACACAATTATATTAAAACATACAACACAGAATTGCAACTAAAGACCTTAATTGCAGATCCTGGATCAGTCACCGGGCTGTCAGAAACAGTTGAAGGGTTTGATTTGGTGACACAAGAAACCGTCTCACTCATCTCTACTGATTCTACTAAACTGCTTCTCCACCAGCTGTTAACCAATTGATTTATCGATTAAAAGACATCGATTCAAACAAGAGTGAATAGTTGAATCGATAGCTCCTAAGAGACACTATTTTATCGCTCAACTTATTTGAGAAAATATAACAAAATAAAGATATATAATTTTGAGCCTGTAGGTATAGGTTTTTTTCCTCCTGTAGTTTAGTACCTGAGTGGTCTAAATCAGTAAACTTATTGACTTCACTTGCGTGCTTTATAAGACGAACAATTTTTACAAAATAACCACCAAATTACGAAATAAAATGAATGCGTAAAGTTAAAGATGGCAAAATTAAGTCACAACGGTAGTTTCACAGTCACCTCAAAAATGATAATTCAAGATTCTATTTTTATAAATACGTTACAGTAATCAATAAGTTACTCCTATAAGGGGTGCCCAGTAGGGTGATGCATGGCACAGTTTCAAACAATTGTTTACGGCATTATCAATTGTTAGAGGAAACCAAATTTTTGTGGGATTTCGATCAGGGATTTTCAAACCAGATAACAAGGAATATTGTATATATTTATACCTTTTCTAAATACCTAAAAAATGAAGAATATATATAGTTCCAATTTTAAAAGGGTTTATTTAGTTTCAACATTATCAATCATATGCTTGTAATTCAGCTCATATTCGATTTTCTGATCAAGTACAAGAAGCTTAGTACAATACGTAAAACTGATGACAAATCAATTTTATGATGTCATGGAAATGGTCTGATAATGTGGAGAAGCTTAGAAGAACAAATCGGCTAAGTTTGAGGGATCTTGATACCCTTCTAGCTGATTCTCAGGGTTGTAACGGCAGTGGAGTTCAAAATTGAAATTACCCGAATCGACTGCCTTCAATGGGCTGGTGAAATTACATTAAACTTAATATTTACGAATATATTCTAATAATAATGAATACACGAAAATGTTTGTGAAGCGTCATTTCAAATTTATTAATAATACATTTAAATTAAAATATTTAAATATAAATGCATTCGAAGAAAAAATTAAATATATACCTAGTCAATAATTAGTATCAAAATTAAATGTAAACCTCATATGAATTTATAATGTATATATACCAGAAAATTAAAAAAAAAATTACACTAAACATTACACGAAATTAAACTAAACATATTACATTAAACAAACTGAAATGATGAGAAATAAGTGTTAATAAATCATAGAAAAATAAAGCAGATTGTACTTTCGCTTTATGTTGTGAATTCGTGTATTTTAACGAAATTCTGCAAGAGTTTTGTGTGTCTGAAGCAGCTAGCCTATCAAATCCCTGCGGCCGATGAAATTCGTTTGAATTAAAATGATGACTTGAAACCTCTTGGAAGTACGGTACAGTTTCAAATCTTCTTGTAAATCTTGGTTAATAAATAAAACTAGATTCGAGAGACAAGGTTTTTTATTACTCACAAAACTCATTACATTACACTCACACAAGGTACAAGCACACAATCTAGCGGAAAAAAGACAAAACAGGGTATATGAACATATTTACTAATAAATTTAGGATTACAATATTAACACCCCCCCATAATTCTAAATTTTGAAATACAATTAAAGACCAAAAAAAAATCTAAACCATTAAACCAATATTTTCAACATTAACTTTATGCTTAAGACCACTCAATGGCTTAGTTAAGAAATCCGCAATGTTTTGATCAGAAGCAATATACTCTACACAAACATGATTATTTTTTATATGTTCTCTAATAAAATGATGCCTAACATCTATATGTTTAGATCGATCATTAATTATAGAGTTTTTAGACAAGATTTATTATTCCTCATAATGTAAATGCAGGGATCTGCTTTCGACTGTAGAAAACCAATCTTTATTAGTTTCTCATGTAGGTTTTTGTTCCAACAACGGCCACTCTGTTTGAGTCCATAGATGGATTTTTGAGTCTCCATACTTTATCTTTATCGGCCTCTTTAAGGATGTAACAGTCAGCGAGCACGGAGTACCGCTATATCCCGCCAGGGGCCAGCACTACAAGCGTCTAAGAAGCTGTATAATTGTATATAAGTTGATTATTATAAAAATACGATCTGTTGTATAAAATGTATATATGTTAATATGTAATATGTAAGAATGTTAATTATAAAATACAAAGAGATTGAGCAATAAGATTCTACGGAACGATCTCAAGTAGAGTTAAAAGAGTGAATTCTCAGTGATAACCGATCACATGAGGCCTTCAATTGTCACCGGGATTGATCCATCAGATCAACAACCAGCCGGAATGGCCCCTCCCCATTCTTTGTTAGCCCCTGGCTATAGAGCCCCATGTATAAACCGCTTTCAGCGGACTATGTTTTGTTCATCTTATAATGCCACAAGGCAAAAGAAGATAAAAATGTAAATATCTGTATATATATGTTAGTTTAAGTAGTATATATTGTAAATGTTGAAATAAATAAAATTTTAGGAGGTAAGAAAAAAAAAAAAAAAAAAAAAAAA
>NW_027110142.1:233637-235750 GCF_000696795.3 Halyomorpha halys
AGGTACAAGCACACAACATGGCGGGGGGAAAAAACAGGGAATATGACCATATGCCTTCTATATCTCTTAATAAATTTAGGATTACAATATTAACACCCCCCATAATTCTAAATTTTGAAATAAAATTAAAGTCAAACAACCAAAAAATCTAAAACATTAAACCAATATTTTCAACATTAACTTTATGCTCAACACCACTCAATGGCTTAGTTAAGAAATCCGCAATGTTTTGATCAGAAGCAATGTACTCTACACAAACATCATTATTTTTCATATGTTCTCTTCATTTAAGTATAACTCAAATCCAGGAAAGGTCTTAGTTTTACGGTGGCGTTTCGATCTCCAAGGAATAGTCACATCTTCTTCATCTGTGGGTTCAATATTGTTATCAACATCCTCAGCCTGATTTTCGAAACCATAAAATGGCTCTTCACTGTCCAGTTCTTCACTGTCCAATACTTCGTCTTCCGGTTTTTCATTGTCCAAATTATTTGATCACTCAGAAAAAACAATAGGAATTTCATTGGGCGATTTTGAAATTTCATTCGGTTTCTCAAGTGAAGTTGCCTTCTCAATAAATTTTACATCCCTGGAAATAATAGCTCGCTTCGGGTTTGAAGGATTGATAAGTCTGTATGCCAAACCCAACAAAAATGCATTCTTCAGACTTGGTATCCAATTTTTTCCTATTTTCCTTAGGTATAAATCTCATGGCTTTACATCCAATGGTTTTGAGATAAGATAAATTAACTATTCTATCTGACCAAATTTCCTTTGGTAATGTATAATCAAGAGCTTTAGCAGGGCTGCGATTTTTAAGTTAAGTGGCTGTAGTCACTGCTTCTCCCCAATATCTTAGATCCAGACCTGAGTCCTCTAATATGGTCCTAGCTTTCTCAATGATTGTGCGATTAACTCTTTCACTTACACCATTTTCTTGAGGAGAATAAGGTGCAGATTTTTGATGGACAATCCCATGCCTACGTAAGTAATTCTCGAAGTTTTTATTGGTATATTCCTTACAATTATCCGTACGTAATATTTTTATCTTAGCCTCAAGTTGTTTTTCTACCTCAATTTTGAATTCTTGAAATTTTTTCATAGTTTCATATTTGCTTTTTAGATAAATAAAAGTCTTCCGATTAAAATCGTCAGTAAATGTCAACATATATCTAGCACCACCCCAAGAGGGAACACTCATAGGTCCACACAAATCAGAGTGTATGAGTTCTAGGTTATGTGTTGATTGCACACTCCTCTCTTTTTTAAAGGGTTCTCTGTTTTGTTTGCCTTTGATACAAACTAAACAATCACTGTCACCATTATCACTAAAATCCATTCCAATAGCAGAACTCTTTAATTTATTCATATAATGTCTATTTAAGTGCCTTAATCTTTGATGCCACAGATCATGAGGCAATCTTTTCACCTGTTTAATTTCATTAGAGTTTTCCACTACATTTAAAGCCTGGGGCTTTTTTATTTTATAAATTCCTCCTTCATTGTAAGCAATCATCAGCTCATTTCCGATTATGTTACATTTCTGATAAATTTTACACTGGTCACGGTCAAAAACAACTTTATAACCTTTCTCTGTCATTTTACTGACTGATAACAAGTTAGTCGCCAGCTGTGGAACATACAATACATCCAAAACATTAATGTCTCTATTAAGATTAACTAATCCAACTGCTTTTGATATGATTTTTTCATTGTTAGCTACTGAAATCTCTTGCTTGTTTTCACTACAGTCACTTAACCAATGTTTGTTTTTGGTCATATGTGAGGTTGCACCAGAATCGATTATCCAATCGTTGGAGTCTGATATCACTGATGATAACGCAGCTAGTAAAGTCGATTTATTATTGTTGTTGTAGGGGCTATAGTCTTTTTTTTAAATGGAGAAATAAGAGAGATGAAGAATAAACAAAACCATAGATCTCAATATTATATTATCTTAAACACTTACATTATAGGTTAGAGAATAATCTCAATAATAAAAGAAAGAGTCCCTCACAACTCAGAAGTCAAAATCACAACTAATATAACTTTCAGCAAACTAGGATAAATATACGCACTCTCACTTTTATTATCACTGTCCCCGAAAAAAAAA
>NW_027110142.1:236835-237368 GCF_000696795.3 Halyomorpha halys
AGAATAAATTTGACCCATTCTTATGATTTAAGACCAGAATTTCATGCAATTTTAAATTTAATGATAAGGGAGGTTACGAAAAAAAAATACAATTATGTGTAACAATTATGTTAAAAATCACCAAAATCCAGCAAAAATCAACTTAAGTACGTAAAATTGTTTCCATATTATTACCATATTACTTCCTACTAAAAAAATGAATGTGTACTGATTTTTTTAACACACTTCTATTATTGAATTGCTACAATGTACAATTTGTCAATGTCATGTAACCTACAAAACAAAAACAATTATATTTAAAATAGATCGTATAGATGAATCTAATTTATAAAGTAGATATTTACTTACAAAAACATATCTATGTTCTCAATACATCAACAAATATTTTTTAGATTGGTAGAATTAGGCTTTAGGATTTCTTTTAAATAAAACCACTATAATACACTAATTTAATAATCTAGTTATTTTATTTATTTATTTTTCATACAGATAGTCTGATTATGTTCATCTTGTCTATTCTTTTGTTTGTATAT
>NW_027110142.1:237418-246288 GCF_000696795.3 Halyomorpha halys
GAATCCATCTTCTTATCTTCATCTTCTCCGGTGACATAACCCCACAAGTCCTCGGCAGTCAAATACATCTCTGTCGCGAATTTCCAAGAGCTGTAATTTTCCCTTCCGAGTAATTTTTTAACTCCAGGTGTCAACTAGAGCTGTTTTCCATGTTTTTCTTCGAATCCATAGCAAAGAAAAGAACCAATAGCAGTTATGTACACGTGTACTCGGCTCGATTGACACTACTTACTTCGATTATTCACAACACTATAAAACACGAACTTTTATTGTCTCTCGAATGTCGTGGCCTGGGCCCATAACCAATGTTGGTTAATAAATAAAACTAGATTCGAGAGACAAGGTTTTTTATTACTCACAAAACTCATTTCATTACACTCACACAAGGTACAAGCACACAATCTAGCGGAAAAAAGACAAAACAGGGTATATGAACATATGCCTTCTATATTTACTAATAAATTTAGGATTACAATATTAACAGTAAAGAACGAATTTACATCGTAGAATTGTTGATTTTATTAGAATTTGATGCAACTGGCCTTTCCGATTAAATATGTGGTTGGAAAAGCTGAGAAGAATCAGCTTGATGGCTGATTGTGAACTTCTTAGATATGCACATTCGTGGGAAGGCATCATGAGTAATACTTTCTGACGAGACATCATTGGAATTGGTAAGGCCTCCCAGGAATCCTTGAGCAAGAGGTTCAAGGAATCCAATTTTATTAAAGAGAGGCATTGGGGACCTCTTGAAGGTGCGGCGCAAGTGAAAGTCACCTTTTTGAAAATTAATTTCCATCGAAATGTCGTTCGTTGACTATATTACGGTTTTGTTACTTATGAAGCCCTGTAGGATTATGATGATCGACTAAAATGTTTGTTAATATTAGAGCCTTTTGAGACAATGGAATTGGTAATCGAATGAGGACTCTAGGCCATTGATATGAATGAATGAGAAGAATTGATTTGAGGTAAATGGTGAAGGTCTTTTACTGGCGCGGAGGCGGTAAAGTTAAGGACCCACAGGAATCAGGTTCATATAATGATGGTAGATACCAGAGCTGAGGAACAATGTTCTCGTTCACTAAAGGATATTTGATGAACTGGCATTTCATGACAATCAGATGTAACTTATATACAGATTATAGACTGATAACGTACGCTTAGTTCCAAGTAGGATCCTAATTGGTATGGATAAGGATTGCCAGGCATAAAGGATTGTTGTGTCTTAAGCTATCGAGTTGGGATTTTGTAGTTCTCCTCCTTCTGCATATTCTACACCTCCCTGTACTGATCCAACAGATTTGACCCTAACAATTAGAGTTACAACCTACAAAATTAAAATGATAATTGGACCTATTTATGTTTTTCTTAGTTTAGATCCTCTCTCAATATATTGACAAATAATCTTGCTTTCTAGAGAAATGTATTTAATAGGCGAAAATATTAATGCTCACCACCCTTTCATTGGATAGCTCAAACAATGAGGGTGGCAAAGTCTTGCTGGAATTGATAGCCTCCACAGCCATTTATATGTCTGATCATAGGATAATCTCGTTTCAGACCTCTCTTTCTCTGAAAATAAATACTAATTGAAATCTTTTCAGAGACAAGATGGAATGTCTTCGATCTCATTATCTAGGCAGTGTTTCTAACAGAGCTCATATATGGTTCAAAAGCCAGTCTCCTTGAAAGTACTGCACTAGCAGGCCATGAGGCGGCAGAATTCACATAACGGACCACAAAGCAAAATGTAAGAGAATAAAAAACAGTAGGTTGAGATACCTTTAACGCTGCCTCTAACATAAAAGAAAAATAAGAAGGCACGTATGAGATGGCTGTCACTTGTATTGTAGTAACATTGAAAATACTCTTTAACTTTCCCGACTAAATAATCTTGAAATTAACAGTGATAGACATCCAATAGGTGCCTTAAAGAAAAGATATTTGGACCTCGAAGTCACTTTGGTCAAATTGATAGAGAATCTATTCCTAGGTTGTAAGAATATTAATTCAGAAAACCCTCTAAAAATTGACTCTAACATAGAGGTTTCTGTTATTAAATAAGATTTGTTATAAGCGGAGTTGAAAGGGCCATCAGATGGACTGTAGGAGAGCTCAAGCTAAATATGGTTCAGGCACAGATGTTCCTTGTACGATCAAAGCAGGCTTTAATACATCACTACCTCGAGTTAAAACATTTCTCAAAGACTCTCTTTCAATGGGATATATACAGGAATCGTAAAGAGAATTTTTATACGTAAGAAAAATAAGGTTAATAATAGTATTGCTGAAGTCTTTCGATCTTTAATTTTAACCTCCTTTCTCTTTAACTCCCTGGAGAAGCTGATAGCTGTACCTAACAAGTAAGGTGTTACTACTCTATCCTCTTCACCCTAATCAGCACGCTTACCTATAGAGGAAATCTGCGGTGACTTCCCTTTCGCTGCATTCCCTCATCGGGAAAACTGAGAAGGCGTTTTAGTCTATCCTAGAACACTTTTCATGAGAGTTGCATCTCATCATTGATCTGGTGCATTGTTATCAACAATTTGTTAAATAAACTTGAGGACACTAGGTTTACGCCTAATAATTTGGAGATGATAGAGCAATCCTCATTATAGGTAAGTTCATTAACCCTATATTTAAAAGAATGTAGGTCATGCATGATGCACTGTTTACCAAGAAAAGAAAGCTGGTAGTCATTAAAGACCCCGACTTTTTTATCAACTCTAGTTAAGCCAAAATGTCAAATACGATGGTGTTATTTTGAATATAAATCTTAAATGGGATCTTCATTTGACAGAGAGTAAAATAAAAAAGGTAGAGTTTTGGCAGGTTAGGGACTTTACCTGGGGGTTAAACCCAAGTTGTACGCTCTGAATACAGTGATAATAAAACCCAGAATCTAATATGGAAGAATTGAGTGGTGGACAGCCATTAATAAGTCTTCCCATGTGAGAAAGCTCTGTTGAATGGACAGAATGACCTGTATAGGCATTGCAGGTACACTGACTAAGGCTTTAGAAGTGATACTTGCTTAAAGGCCGATAAACTTATTACTGAAAGGTGAAGTGGTAATGGTGTGGTAATGAGGAACAGTGACAAATAACAGGGAAACTTATAATATTTTGCCTCCACCGCTTGATAGATCCCTTAAGGTGGTTTTGCATTATCACATACGACACGTCTTGTCTCAAATATGGCATGTGTAATAAAAAAACAGCAGAGGTACATTATCCTACAAGGCGCATGCCACGCAATACATTAGCATACGTTCAATCATTACACCGATTTATTCACTAACGAGCAGTATTAAAGTAAAATAAAATATGACTGATGGATTCGAAGGAGTGCAACCTCCATCACACGAGGCCCGTCAAACACCATCAGCCACATACTTGACAAAAATTATTTTCAAAACATTAGTCGGTCTTTATCCTAAGGCGCGACGTCCCTGACGGTGTCTCAGATCCTGTTGGAACGAAGAAAAGGACATTTTTCTCATACACGCCATGTCATTTAGGTCAACTACTTGTATCTAAGATATTAAATTTAATTCATTGATTTTTTTTTTCGGTTTTTCTTCTTAAACATGAAATCCATGGACTTTATATATATATTTTTTAACAACATACTATACTGAATTAAAAGTAAAAGTAATTTCCCTACATTTGTTATGTGTGATGTTTATCGTCTTGGGCATTTGAAGCAACATTCGGTCTTAATTCTAGTAAAGTTGGGACCTCAAAGGGATCTTGGTGGAATATTTTGTAGGAATTTGGAAAATTTATTTATTTTTGTTAATGTGCTGATTACAGATTTCAACTTTGCCACCTCTATTTACTGTCCGAATACATTATAATGTTCATTTTATGCTTAATTAAATAGGAACAAATTACCTAAAATTTTTAATCTAGTGATTTTTTTTATCAGTCAAATTGCTCAATCATGTTTTTCGGGATGCTGATTAAGAATTTCAGCTTTGCCACCTCAATTTTTTTCTGGCGATACTCCGACTCGCGCTCCTTTCGGAAAGCAGCCGATGAATGGAAAAATAAAATAAGAATTGTAGACAATTATTTTTTATTTATTACTAGGCTAAAAAGAATATTATAATGTATTTGAATGATACATTGTTTTCAAGTTATAGGAGAAATCAGAAACAAATTATAAGTAAATGAAAAACAAATTAAAAAAAAACAAAAACATAATTCCGAATAAAATTCGTAATCTGCACTCTACAAAAAATTGATTAAATAAATTTCCAGAACTAATGATATTTTAAAAAATGTTTCCGTAAGATGTGATGTCTTAGATCTGCAATGGGTTATCTTATTTTTTTCCTGTTCCTACGATGCCTGAGTTCATGAAACACGGACTGTTTAGTTATTTATTGGAATTCGGTAAAATTATTAATCATCAATTCAAACGTTGATTACGAAACCACAAATGTAGTAGTTAAATATTCAAATTTCATACTACGCAGGAGAAAAGGTCATGTTAGTTCCTGTTTAATCGGTCTTAGGTTTTAGGTTTAGGTTATTTATTAGGTCTCAATGTGCTCAGAATAGGTTGGTTTTTATTTCTTTATTTTAATGTCGGCTATAAAGCAATTAATTTTGAATTAAAGCAAAATTATATATATGAAAGTTAAGTCGATTTCAAAATCTAAGGAGCCATCCCTAGTTTGCTGATCTGATTTTTATTGCTATTAGAACATCACATATAATATACATTTGAGAAAATTTAACGGATATGTAAAAAACAATCATCAAAAGAGGCTACTGTAAACCGAATCCTTCGAGACGACAGATTGTTGTCTCTTGTTTATCTAGCTAAGTGGGTCAACGATGCCATGCACAAGAGGATATCGCATTTTTCGCATTCTTTATATTTTTATCATTAATGATTCAAGTTTCGAATGTACATAAAAAGCTAGGTTTTAGAATTATTGCAACTTATACCCTCAATCTAAAGCAGGTTAGTTTATCATATAGGAACTCCTGAAACATTTAATAGTTTTGATAGAAAACATGGAGAATCAAAACTGTGTTTCCGGACGAGATTAATAGATGCTCTTTCATGCGACGTGTCATATCGGCGACATCGCGGGATCTGGATCTACCCTTTATCGAATGAACCCAATCTTCTGCTATTTATTTAACGGTCAGGAGGGTACGTGCGGAAACATTGGGAAGAGGACAGTGATGGAGAAGTTAGCTGCAGGCCTCATAGCGGCCTGTTTGCTTTTAACACAGGTAACTCCATTTTTGCAATTATAATTTTTTACAATCTGCTTAATGAGAACAATAATCATCTTCATGGCTTCTTAACTTTATTTATTAATTTTTAATATAGTAAAATCAAAAGTACTCGGAAGGATATGATGTTTTTCTATTCACTGAGTTTAAAACCATTTTGCACATCAACTGAGGCAGGAAGGGCGGGAAATAATCTCAATTCCAAATAGAGTGAAAATTTCGATTTTTATTCCGAGGGTGTATCTGGAATTGAAAACTAAACTTCAAACGCTCCTAATATAGAACTGCTACTGTAGCAACGCGCTGCGTTTAACCGGTTTTTTTGTTTAAATTTTTTTCTAGAAAACGGATCCATAAATTATTTCTCGGTTTTTCCCAAATTGCTATTCTGGCTTAACTTACAATCATTGGAATAAAAAGATGACATTTGTCTAATAAAAATATTTCGTGACTTAACAACAGTAAGTAATTAAACCCTTCATTTATTAAAAATATTTATTAGAAGTGGAAGTAAAGTTTGGGAGGAGGAATATTTACGAGACCATTATGGATACCATCACAAATATCTGCTAAGACTACTAATCTGTAATATTATTTGGAGTGTAGCTAATTCAACTTATTTCGGATTAATAAGTGAACGTTTGAGTTAAAAGGAAACAGCGCCTACTTGTATCGTATATTGTTTTTCCTGACCACGGCGATTTTAAATAAAATTTATGAAGTATTAACTTTACTTCAGAAACATTGGATGTGTTTTTTAAACCTTGTATTTACCTAAACCGTTCAATGAATTGAAGTACGGGTCAAAATGAATCTTTATCCACAATGTATAAAGTATTTTCAATGGCATGATTTTAAGTGAAGAAATCGCAAAATTAATTTGATTTCATTTTTAGATTTCTGAAAAGGGTCTACATTTCCGATTTTCGGTTAATGGTTTTATAAATTATGATTTCATTCTTGTTGGTTTATACAAATTACATAACGTATTTACAGATGATAACAATCGAAAATTTGGATTGCCACGAAGTTTACCTCTCTTTCAATTAAATCTATTAAAACGGAGCTGTTGTTTTGCCAAACACTGTTTATTTAATTAAAAATAATAAGAAAGATAACAAGAAAAAAATATATGTATATATTTTTTATTCACTAATTACCAGTAAGACGATTAAGACATTTTGAAATTATGTTCAAAGAAAAATAGCAAAGAGAAGGGGATTCAAAATAATATATTCGATCTATGTTTTTGTGAGTTAAAAAATAATATGAGTTTGAATGACCAAGCAGGCTCTAAAATGAGCTTTAAAAAAATGCTAGTTCGAGTCCTGTCCAGCCATGAATAATTCAATAGGGTTTTCAACTAATCTGGGTTACAATAAAGTGTGGACGGCGTAGTATAAGTGAAGTCACATTTTATAAGTAGATATAGTACAGAAAAAGAATGATTTGATCTATTTCACTTGATCAAGATAAAGACATGTTAGTATTGGTAACTGGTGGGAGGAACTAGACTAAGAAGTGGTCCTTTTCGCTAATGTGGGAGTGTCAAGGTTTGTTTCTCAGGACCTCTGAGAAATATGTATTAACTGCCCCAGGTGGGAGTCGAACCCAAAACGTCCCAAACCGAACGCTGTGGGACCCACGCCCCAACGGTCCCAACGGTTGACGGTCGTCGTGTCCCTCAAAATGTAGACATCAGTGTGCGAACACTTACGTGAAAGGTGAAATAGTGTTTGTAATATTCATAATGAAATTTGATCAGTGTTTTCTCAGAAACAAGATGCATCAAGACATTAGTGTGTTAATTTTGTGAAGCTTTGTGCTACGATAAAGTGGACATTCAACATCGAACATCCAGGAAGAATAATGATTAAAGTTCTGCGAGCCAATTCTTTGTAAAGTGCTTTGTAACAACATATAGAACAATTCAACTTTGCTTTATTACCTGTGTTTCAATTTTATAAGTGATGTGTATTAGTGTGTGTTGTTAATTTTGAGCTTTTTAATAGCAAATGTCCCTTGATGCCGTTCACCTGAAGTCAACCTTCTACGGAAACGAGTGATACCATCGAAAGTGGAAGCAACTGCACTATTGGGTTTATTGCCTTATAACAGTTTGCCAAAAAGACTGAATATGAAGGAGAGAAATAGAATGCAACTTGCGGGAGGTAAGGCCAATGATGAACAGTTGTGTTACTGGCTGTTATTCAACTACAATCCAGGAAAGGTACTGGGTCTGCCTAGGAGGGATTAGACGAAAAGAGTTTGTTGCTTAAATAATTAAGCTACGGTTAGCTCTTTGAAGAACTTTCAATTTATCAAATAAGAAGTGCGACGATACTCTAATATGGTAGCTGCTTTCTTTGAATAATCTTCAAGATGATAAACAGTTTGAAAACAAATAATGGTAATCATTAAGGAAATCGTTCTGGAAACATGAACATTTTGAAGAGAAAATCAGTGTGGGAACAAACAACTCTCAAGGAACTCTTAACAAATTTAGATTGCTGTATTAGTTTTATTTTTATGATCCGAAATTTGAAGGAAAATAAACTCGAACTTAAACAAAAACATGAATAACTAAAGGAATCAAAACAACAAGAATATACGAAAAACATGCCTACCTGTTGATTAGACATGGTTGATTATATTGCCAAACACAACTTCAAAATTGTTATTGTAAAAATGTCATTGGATGGAATAAAGAAATGTAATTTTTAAAATTTTTGATTCATTTACTCCTTATTTCTACCTTTTTAAATTATTAGAAAGAGGGCTTTCTTATAGGAACTTGCTGTAAGTCCATACGTAAGTATTTAGTTTATGGCAGAGTTAAAATTACTTTATATAGTGTATGTTCGTGTTTACATGAAAATAGGGGCGTGGAGAAAAACAGGGAGAGTTCCGTGGGGCAGAGTTTTCCCGGGCACAAGTTACCCCGAGCCCCCGACAAAAAGTAAATTCCTCCACCATTATAATTTATGTAATGAAAACATAATGTGGGGATATCACCTAACCCTAAACAAATATAAACATATATATAGTGCAATCTTCCATAATTGAATCCAAACGTTTCTGCAATCCTTCTTTAAAATGTCTTACTATTTAATATAAAATTTTCTATATTTATTTAAAAACAGAATGTGGTTGGTAGGGCCGAATATATATGCATGTATATTTTGATACCAACTGGACGCTACTTACTCCAACCGGTTGGCTAATAAGAAAATTTAATGTGATCTTTTGGGACTTTAATATGGCAATCTTGAAGTTTCGTCCACACTTCTGATAAGGAATTTTAGGTTCTATGCAGTGGACGCATAATGATTTTTCAAGGTCAGTAGGTCGACCTTGAAAGACCATTATCGAAAAACCGGTCGTGGAAAACCATAAGATAGATATTCTTATGTTCTTAAACCCGAGTTATGGGTATATACTAAGAAGAGAGCGGCCAAATTGGTTGCCATAAGTGTCGAATCACGTACTACTTCACAGTGGGATGCACCCTAAAAAAAAATAATCAAAACCCCATTTTATAATTTTTTCTCTGGATACTTAAAAATTAATGCTTAAATACATAGTTGAAGGCATATATATATATAT
>NW_027110143.1:0-1869 GCF_000696795.3 Halyomorpha halys
TTCTTTTTGTAGTTTTTTTTATTCACCTCCCTACTTCAAGACCAAACCAGTATTACGATGTGAACTCCGATGAAATGAAACAGGTTTCAAAAAATTCCCAGGACTGTATCTGGAAAAATCATTATGTGAGATTCCACAGGGTATTTACGGAAATTTTTCAATTTCTACTTGTTTGTTTTTTCTAATACGATCTCAAAACGAAACAATAACATCCTACAAATTGGACGCAACCTTATAGGAAATTCATTGTAGATTCCGAAAATGCTGACAGAATTTGAGAAATATTCCATGATGATGAAATCTTTTATTTTTTTAAAGAAAAAAAGATAGTTTTCTTGGAAAAACCTAAAAAATTATATCCTTACAGGGGATTGAGATAGGAAAGAGAGTCTGGTGGCACTGAACTACAATTTGGCTAAGCTTACCACTCCTTGTTCATTCACTTACTTTTCCTTCTGAAACACCCAGTACACACATATATTTTATGGTATAGCCATAAAGTGTAATTAAATGATTGATTCTATAAAACGGTAATTAATTCTTATTGATTGATATTTATTTGTTTTCATAATAATAATCAGGCTCTTGGGGTTGTTGATGCGTGAATGAAATTTGCTATTATTTGGTCTTACTTTACATGAAGAAGTAGAGGAATTTATTTCCATTTTCCTTTTTTTCTTATTGTTAGATATAGTAAAGCCTATTCATTTCTTGTTTTATGAATATTTTAGAGAAATACCACCTTTCTACAACTAGGTATCTTACACTGAGGTAAATCGAAAATATATTCTGGTATTCCGAAAAGTTTCTGATTTCCTACTTGTATTACAGAAATTTCTCGTTTTATAATTAGTTTTTGTAATTTTTTTAATAGTTCTGGCGCAATCCCCATTAGTTTTTCAATGGACTTCGTAACAACATACAATGATGGCTAAACGAAGTGTTTGATGACCACATTATTGTTTTCTCATAACTCCTCAGTGTGATGGAATCCTCTCCAAAAACACTACTAATTTAGGCACTTTATGATCGATACTAATTGCCTATCTCAATTTTTCTGTGATTTTATGGCTTTTTGTTTTAAAAAAACAATTATTTAATTTATGCTTAATTTAAATGAACGCTCTTTCAATTTCCATAGTACCTTTTATGTTTTCTTCTTCTTATGTTTTAATATTGTTTATTTAAAAGGTAATAAAACTTTCATAACTGTTTCAAGACATTCTAGAATGAGGTTACGGTAAACACTATTGATACTGACAGTGGCTCATTTGCAAATAATTATAATTATTAAACTCAGGTTTATTTGTGCCTAGTATTATAGTGTAGTATTTAGTATTATAGTATAATATTATTATCCTATAATAATAATAATGAAGGCCTGACGAACCTGAAGGTTCAATGCCGATACCACCAATCGCTCTCTACATTCATCCTTCCAGTGATGCCGCTCCAAACCCAATACTAACCAGATCAGTTTTAAATTATAAATTACCAAATCAGTTTTTAAGCAATTCTCCCATCTAGGTTTTGGTCTACCCCTCAGACTTTACCCGTTGGTTCAGTGTTCATTAACATTTTAGGGATCCGCTCGTTACTAAGCCCTACAACCTCACACGCCCATCTTATACGTCGCAATACTATAACTTGAATTATATTTACCGGGTGTAGGTCCCTTAACTCAGCGTTATATAATCTTCTTATTTCTCCTGTTAATTGATCTTTTTTCAGTCCGAATATTTTGCCTAATACTATATTTTCGAATACCTTAAGCCGCTGTTCATCCCTTAGAGTAAGAGGCCACGTCTCGCATCCATAAAGAACAGTGGGAAGGATAATGGTTTTGTAAATTCTAATTATTAAGTTTTT
>NW_027110143.1:2124-2750 GCF_000696795.3 Halyomorpha halys
TTCAAGACATTCTAGAATGAGGTTACGGTAAACACTATTGATACTGGCAGTGGCTCATTTGCAAATAATTATAATTATTAAACTCAGGTTTATTTTTGGCTAGTATTATAGTGTAGTATTTAGTATTATAGTATAATATTATTAACCTATAACAATAATGAAGGCCTAACGAACTCGAAGGTTCAATGCCAATACCCCCAATCGCTCTCTACATTCATCCTTCCAGTGATGCCCCTCCAAACCCAATTCTATCAAATCAGTTTTAACGCAATCCTTCCATCTACGCTTCGATCTACCCCTCGGACGTTTACCCGTCGGTTCAGTGTTTATTAACATTTTAGGGATCCGCTCGTTATTAAACCTACAGCCTAACACGCCCATCTTATACGTCGCAATACTATAACTTGAATTATATTTACCGGGTGTAGGTCCCTTAATTCAGCGTTATGTAATCTTCTTATTTCTCCTGTTAATTCATCTTTTTTCAGTCCGAATATTTTGCCCAATACTATATTTTCGAAAACCTTAAGGCGCTGTTCATCCCTTAGAGTAAGAGGCCACGTCTCGCATCCATAAAGAACAGTGGGAAGGATAATGGTTTTGTAAATTCTAATTATTAAGTTTTT
>NW_027110143.1:2800-3594 GCF_000696795.3 Halyomorpha halys
GGAAGGGAAACCCCCATGTACGAGGTAGTAAATAATATTAATGATGAAAGCCTAACGAACCGGTTTATTTGTGCCTAGTATTATAGTGTAGTATTTAGTATTATAGTATAATATTATTATACTATAATAATAACAATGAAGGCCTAACGAACCTGAAGGTTCAATGCCGATACCACTAATCACTCTCTACATACATCCTTCCAGTGATGCCACCCAACCCCAATCCTACTAAATCAGTTTTAACGAAATCCTCCCATCTACGTTTCGGTCTACCCCTCAGCCTCTTACCCGTTGGTTCAATGTTATTACCGCCGCGATGCTGTTACTTGAATTATATTATACGGGTGTTGGTCCTTTAATTCAGCGTTTTAAATTCATCCTTTTTCGGTCCGAATATTTTACGTATTACTTTATTTTCGAAAACCTTAAGGCGCTGTTCATCCCTTAGTGTAAGTGGCCACGCCTCACATCCATGAAGAACCGTGGGAAGGATAGTAGTTTTGTAAATTATAATTTTTGAATTTTTTTGGATAGATGGCGCGAGTTAAGCAGTTTCGAAATTGAAAAATAACAAGCATTAATAAAGAATAAAAAATAACTCACTGAATTGAGCACCCTAGTCACATATTTTTTGGTTCACAAAATACAATGTAGTAAAACAAAAACAAAAATAATAACTATGTTTTTGGGATCTCTAGTTTCTTTTTGTAGTTTTTTTTATTCACCTCCCTACTTCAAGACCAAACCAGTATTACGATGTGAACTCCGATGAAATGAAACAGGTTTCAAAAAAT
>NW_027110143.1:4606-4927 GCF_000696795.3 Halyomorpha halys
GGAAGGATAATGGTTTTGTAAATTCTAATTATTAAGTTTTTTGATAGAAGGCGCGAGCTAAGCAGTTTTGAAATTGAAAAATAACAAGCATTTCCTGCATTCAACCTCGCTTTTATTTCCTCGTCAATTTCGTTTTTTTTCGAGTTAACCGTAGATAATAAATTCTTAAATCTATCTACCTGTTCAAACGTATTTTTTTCCTATATCTTTATTACCGAAATCGCTGGCGTTTCTACTGCTAACCTTATATTTTGTTTTATCCGTATTTATTTCAAGACCTAGTTCCTTACTGGAGTTTATCAACGCGGTTGTCTATTATGA